>NW_008676582.1:0-2990 GCF_000695815.1 Acanthisitta chloris | reverse complement strand
CAACTCATTGGCAGTGATGGCATGGAACTAAGAACATACGGTAGATGATCTGATTATCCGAATGCTGCTTTGCTGCTGGAATTCCAGCCATGTCCTCGTTTAGCAAGTACTTCTTAGCACCTAGGCAGTAGCTCTCAATGTATTCTGACCAGTGCAGCTGACGAACATCAAAGTTGTATAACTGGCATTTAGAGACAAAGAGCAAAAGTTCAGCACCAGAGTTCGAAGCAAATTCACTTCAAGCATCAATTCTCTATTGACCTCTGCTCCTGACAAGGCCCTCTGAAGTTCTTACAGCCACTAAGTTCCCAAGAAGATATGGGCACTAACAGACTGTATTTCACAGCTGTCAATTACTGTCTTACCCAATTGGGAATTTGCAAGCAGAAATCTAGTGCTAGCTGGCAGAAAATAAAGATGTTTGTCTTTAAGGTGGCAACTTTCCCATAAATACGTGTTTGTACGCACACAAAATTAGGGAAGATAATGGCATTCCACTCAGGCAAATGGATTCATATGAAAACCTCCATGTGTCACTAGAATTATGTGTACATAAATTAAGTGAACATCGAGTCAACAGGTGCCTCTGCATCAGTATTACTCTCTGCTGTGCTGCATTCTCTTTTGGCAGATAGATCAACAGAAGCCCAGGAAATGGGTCACTCTGGTGTTTGTCATTAAAGAAATCTCACTGCAGAGCTAACTACTCCAGTTCATTTCAGGTGCTTATCCTGGACAGACTGTTAGCAAGCTCTCAGGCAGCTGTCTGTGATACCAAGAAGTAGACTGAAAACAGGAATTGAACAGTTAAAGCTGAAAGTATAAAGAATAGCTTTACTAATAGCACTATTTCAGCTTAGTTAGCAAAATAGCAAGGATTGCATAGTATAGACAAGAAGCTTCACCAATGGTATTGTTTTAGCTTAGTTAGCAGAACAATGCACCTTATCTATAAGACAGTAGAACTAACCAGACTCAAACCTTGGCAGTAGGAGAAAAAACAAGACCATATAAGGTGTGGAATGAAGAAACAAAATGTTTAAGATAGAGGCAAGGTCAGCAAGGCATGCAAAATTGTACAAAGGGGTAAACGGTTGCACAATAAGGGTGTCCAAAGGGTACTGAGGAAGAGGAGGCGCTTCATCTTCATGACCACGGAATGACCACCAAGATCATGGGACTGATGCCAGGAGGGAGGAGACGGAGGAGGTGTATATGAGGAGGTGTATATTTCTGAGAACTAATTATAATAATAACCACCCATTCCTGGAAATAATGAATATGTATGAGTATTTAGTGTATATAAACTGTGAAGTTTTTGTCCCTGGTTGCACAAGTTTGGTGGAGCGATCCCCCTTGTGCTCAACGCTGAATAAACAAATAGCTGCTACTCAGAGATACAAGTCTGTGAGTAGTTCTTTTCCAGCCTTTTCTCGGCATCACTGCCTCCAGCCAGGTGGAGGAAAGGGGCAATCAGATCTATTTAACTGTGTGGATCCGGTGGCCTGGCATATCAGACCAACAAGAATTTAAGGCTTTAGTTGACACTCCTGCACAATGTACCCTGATGCCATCAAGTTATAGTGGGGCAGAATCTGTTTGAATTTCTGGGGTAACGGGGATCCCAACAGCTGACTGTACTGGAAGCTGAAGTGAGCCTAACCAGGACCAACTTGCAAAACACCCCATTGTGACTGGCCCAGATGCCACATGCATCCTTGGCATTGATTATCTCAGAAGAGGGTATTTCAGGGATCCAAAAGGGCATTGTTGGGCTTTTGGAATAGCTGATGTGGAGACAGAGGAAATTAAACACCTTGCCTGGTCTCTCAGAGGACCTTCCTGCTGTGGGACTGCGCAGGGTCAGCGAACAACAGGTCCTGTTCACTACGACAACACTGCACCGTCGGCAATCCTGCAACAACCGAGACTCCATGATCCTCATCCATGATTCATGAACTGGAGAGCCAGGGAGTGGTCAGCAAGACTCGCTCCTCCTTTAATAGTCCTATATGGCTACTGCGTAAGTTGAATGGAGAGTGGAGAATGACAGTAGAGTATTGTGACCTGAACAAAGTCACGCCAGCTCTGAGTACTGCTCTTCCGGACATGCTGGAATGTTAGTACAAACTGGAGTAAAAGGTAGCAAAGTGGTATGCCACCACTGACATTGCCAACGAATTTCTCTCCATTCCTTTGGCAGCAGAGTGCAAGCCACAGTTTGCTTTCACCTGGAGAGGCATCCAGTACACCTGGAAATGACTTGCCCCAGGGATGGAAACAGCCCCACTGTTTGCCATGGACTGATCCAGACTGCATTGGAAAAGGGTGAGGCTCCAGAACACCTGCACTACATTGATTACATCATTGTCTGGGGCAACACAGCAGAGGAAGTCTTTGAGAAAGGAGAGAGGATAATCCAAATCCTCCTGAAAGCTGGCTTTGCCATAAAGCAGAATAAGGCCAAGGGACCTGCACAGGAAATTTAGTTTTTCAGAATAAAATGGTAAGATGGACTTTGGTACATCCCAAAAGATGTGGTCAACAAAATAGCAGCTATGTCCCCACTCACCAGCAAAAAGGAAACATAAGCTTTCCTAGGCATGGTTGGTTTTTGGAGAATGCATATCACAGACTACAGTCAGATTGTCAGTCCTCTTTACCAAGTGACCAGGAAGAAGAATGATTTTAAATGAGGCCCTGAACAACAAGCTTTTGAACAGATTAAACAGAAGATTGTTCATGCAGTAGGCCTTGGGCCAGTCCGGACAGGAGAAAATATGAAAAACGTGCTCTACACAGCAGCTGGGGAGAATGATCCTTCCTGGAGTCTCTACCAAAAAACACCGGGGAGACTCGAGGACGACCCCTGGGGTTCTGGTGTCGGGGATACAAAGGGTCTGAGGCCTGCTACACCCAAACCAAAAAGGATATACTGGTTGCTTCAGAAGAGGTTGGCTCCTCCTGGCACCCTGTCGTGGTTTAACCCC
>NW_008676581.1:7318-9575 GCF_000695815.1 Acanthisitta chloris | reverse complement strand
TCCATCCCTCCCTCCCTCCCTCCCTCCGCAGCGCCAGCTGGGCCTCACCTCCCTTAACCCCGACAGCACAAATCAGTTCAGCACAAATTTTCCACTTGAGACGCATGAGAGACCAGAATAGATTGCCAGGGTATTCTTTTTTTTTTTCCCCTGCTTGCGAGAGGAAGGCCAGGCACCACTTTGCAATGTTTGCTTTTAAAACGCCCTCCAGATGGCTTTAGGGAGTCCCCACTGCACAGGCCTCGCAGGGAGAGCCTCTCAGGGCTCCAGCATGCCAGGCTGGGCACACTGGCTTGGTTGCTGCTCCCCTGGCAGCCACAGCCCTTCATCCCTCAGGGCCAGCAACCCAAGTCCCGAGAAGGAAAAATGCATTTTTCCACAGTGCTGCTGCTGCAGCAGCTGTGTGGGCCTTGTGGGATCCTGAAAGGGTGTGGACAAGCTGGGGATGGCTGGGCTGCCACAGGCACTGGAAAAGAGGACCAGAAGAGGGATCCCCAGCTTCAGCTCAGCCCCCAAAGAGGCATTGGTAGCTTGTGAAAAAAAAAGATCTGCAGAACAAAGCTGGTTTAGCTTAGCGCATTTAGCATGCTGTGACTCTGCTTCTGCCAAATCCATTTTGCAATCTCCCCGGAGCAGGGACTCTCACATCACCGGTGGTGCCGAAGGGCTGGATCCTCTCTCCAGCAGCAGCAGGCAGCCCACGGCAACCCCAGCACTGTTGTGCCCCCAACCCCACTGTGCCCATGGCACACACACACCTCCACGGGCTGCTGCTGCTCTGCCTGCATGGCTGGGGTGCAGCCTAAGGCCTTGAAGGATTCCACCTGCTCAGGCATTTCCATAGGGTTCAGCCATCTCAACCCTCAAACAATGCTGTTAGCAAGACAAGACAAGAGGAGTCACCCACAGCCTGGCTATGAAAGGGCACGCACAGCCCACTGCTCACACACAGGTATGGCTCCAGACCCTTGTGCTCAGGACTTGACCTGCCAGTGCCACTCACCTGGCTGCAGCCACACAGGGCTGTGGCTTCAGGTACACAACTGACGACATGTACCATGACATATAAAGCAGCCTGGTCTGGAATAAGCTACACTCAAACCAGCTGAAGGTCCTGACAGCAAGTCAGAAGGCATTGTTTCAGTATTAAGTAGACTGTTATTTTTTTCCAAAGAAATTCAGTTTCCACACTAGGCTGTCATTCTCAGTTGAGCAAGCTGATAAAACAAGCAGCAGGACTGTAATGTTCCAGGTGGAAGCACAGTGTTTGACTTGGTACCTAGTCCATAATTCATGTGAGGTGCCTGTGCTGTCTCAACGGCAGGACAGGATGAGCAGACAGGCCCATTACATGATTCTAGTTTCTGTTGGTTGTTTTAAAACCAGCGATCACAGGGTGTCACAAGACATTTCCAAAAGGCCTTTTTGCCATGGATCATAGGCAGTCCCATGTCTACAGAAAAACAATAAAGAAGGAAGGTGACATGGTGGTTTGCCTGCCTCCCTGTTAAGGAAACTTTCCTGTCAGACCATTTGGGAGCCTCTCTGGAGTCTCACTTGCACCACCCCAAACTTTAACTGCTGGGACTGAAGTCCCTTTGGAGCAGGTAGCTACAGTGAGCCAATGGGTGCCCTGTTTGACTCCCTACACACACCACTCTCACAGAGTCAATTTCCCTCACTGCTTGACCCTGGGTTGCCCATAACAGAAGCTCAAACACCTGGTTCCTCTAAGCATTTTAATTGTGGTGCAGCAACAGCCAGCTCGAGCTGGTGCCTCCGGGGGGGGACCCTCAACAAAGAGATCCCTGGACTTTTATACCCTCACAGTCTATGCACCTGCTCTTCACATGCCTTGCACACACCTCTTGGTCCCGTGGTAACATTTGATCTGGGGCCTGGTAGTTCACTGGGCCCTGCAGAGTCTCTGGGTGACCAGCCACCCCCTGCCCAGCCAGCACTGCAGGTCCCCATGCAAGCAAAGGGTTGGTGCCCATTCATGGCTCAAGTCCTGTAAGCAACTTACCCCCACCCAGGGCACAATGTGCAGCTTGTACACCCAGCCACCGGCACTAGGTGTACTCCTTAATGAGTAACTGCACCTGCAGGCACTCCTGAAGGATGATGGATGTAGCCCTGAGCTGTCACTTGCAGCATGTGCTGTAGGTGCTTTCAGCCCTCAGCAGAATCTTCTCTTACTCGGTGCAGAGCAGCTGGACACTCCCCATGCCTTCTGCAGAGTTTGGGGCTGCTCTTG
>NW_008676581.1:564-7278 GCF_000695815.1 Acanthisitta chloris | reverse complement strand
GCAGCCTCCAGCCTGCTCTGTGGCCACTCCTGCTCAACCAGAGTCAAACCAGAGGGTGTCTGCAGGCATGCAATGGGGGCACATCCTCAGCCTGGCAGAGCAAACCCTGAAGGTACCATGGCAGGTAGCACAGACATCCAGGACAGTGACAGGCTCTTCTCCTGAGCATCACTAGGACCACATGCCAGGCTACAATTAAAAAAAAAACAAAAAAGAGGGCAAGAAAGGGTGTTCCATGTGAGTAGTCAGCTCTTTCAGTCACAGGGACAGCTGTGGGTCATGTGGTCCTTCCAAGGCTCAGTCTGAACTGTCAGCTCTCATTTTTTAATCCAGAGAGGAACTAGTGGGGAAAGCACCTGCTGAGAACAAGTATTTTCTTTAACAAAACACCTGTATTATTTCCAGCACTTGCAAGCAAACCAAAATCTGAGGTCCATGGCATTTCGATAAGCACAGGCAAAGTAATGTTTAAAAACTGGTCTAAAACCTTTCATTTGCATCTTCCTTCATGTGTGTCTAAAGCACAGGCAGTGCCCTGCTCACTCTGAGAAAGAGTAAATTCCAGAGATCCATTTATTTCAGTGTGCTGCTCCCAAGGAAATCCTCTCCTCAGCGGGAGTGAAACAGGAGAATGTCACCCTAAACCAGAAGTGAAAGCCAACAGAATGCCACCCGAAAGAGTGGCAATGAGACTCAGGTCTGGGGATGGGCTTGTTTTCCCCACACTTGGACTTGCTCCAGCACACTGTAGTGCATCAGCTCACCTCTTCCATCAGCCAGGCAGCTCAGAAAGACAACGCTGACCCCGTGCAACCCAGAGCTGTGCAGTGCAGCCCTGCTAACTGTGCAAGGAGATTGGTGTAGACCTGACCACAGCTGCTTTCACTGCTTGCACTGGCCTTGCCCGAGGTAGGGGCTGATGGTTTACTTGCAGCAGAGCAGCTGGGAGGGCACTGGGATGGAACAGCCTGCGGCTGTGACTCCTCTGGGCTTCAGGGAGCACCTTGCCAGACATGGAGATTGGTGCAACAAGCTGCCTTGGGAAGCAACGCTGAGACAGGCTGTGCTTTCCTCTTCCTGCCTGAACAAAACTGTCTGTGCAACATGAGAGCTTCCCGCCCGGCACCCGCGTCAGCAGGGCACTCCTGCAGCCTTTCACCTACTGAACTCTGTTTGCATATTTCACTCCTTGCCTTTTTCCCACCGCTGCAAACCAAGACCTGTGTGTGTGTGGGTGCTGCATTTGGCAGGGCCATGTGGTGCTCTCCTGACATACATTTGAGGCCAGATACATAATTGTACTGCTGAGAGATTTAAGATGAGAAAAGGACACTTAAGCTGTACAAATAATCATACTAAAAGGTCTTTATAAATCTGTAGGTTTAGTCCTGACAAGATGCTTGTTACTCTACTCGGTGCAAAATATAGATTGACTTAAGAACTTCCTCAGTAAACAAAACAGCAAATGAGTAAAATAAACAAATATGTCAAGAGAACAATGCTTTTAAAAATTCCTCTTAAACACACACTTATCTTTATTTTATGGCAGCAAGAAAAGAGCACTTAGAAACTATTTTACCACGGAAAAGCTCTTGCCCTGGTGTACTAAAATAAGCGAAGAATTACGGCTGAGATTTTCAAATCTGCCTACGGGATTCAAGTCTCCAACTAAAACAAACAAAGTGAGTATCCAAATCCTTTAAGCAGCCTCGAAAAGCCTCCTATCCACGTGCACAGGGCCATGCATATAAAAGTATATAGAGCTGCATGAGTAAAAGACTTAGTATGTCTTTCACCAAAGCAACCGTTTCAAGGGATGCTGAGTATTCAAATACATAAAAAAGAACTCTGGTGAGTTGCAGTATTTGAGAGTGCTCTGTTGACCTGTCATATGACCTAATCAATACTCATTTTTTATTTAACAAGAGTAAATTTGACCCCAAAATTTCTGAAGCCTAAAGCTCTCCAACACCCAGTGCCAGCAAAATTATTTAAGGGCATTCACCCAGAGTTGCCAAATAGCCCTGCAGTAACCAAACAGACCCACACACCATTAGAGTTTGCACTGGCCAGGGCCTGTGCTAATAATAGTCATCCCAAAGAGGGCAGAGGGGTCTGTGCATGCAGGGCCACACATAGGTCTGCTCCTAAAAAAACCCATGGCTTTGCTTTATCACCTGAGTCATCCTAACTCAGATCCATAAAGCTTCTTCTGGCGGGGGTTGCTATGCTGTGTTTCTTTAGTTTAGCAGATGCTTTCCAGACATGATCTTATTTCACATATACGTGCTCTAATGTCTTGGTTCTGCCTTCCACAGGTGTGCTGACCAGGATGGTACAGCGCTGATTTCACTGTGACACAACTCCTCCAGGTGCTCTTGTATGAAATCTGAGCCTTTAATACACAGCACAGAAGGAGTAAGATCCCAGCTGTGACAAGCTGAAAATATGTGACAATGCAGCTCACACAGGGCAGAAAATACAGCGGTGGAGGAGAAGGGGGTATCACACCAGCTTTAGGAGTTCCCAGGATTGCACCAGAAGCAAGAAGTCCTGGGAACCTGAAGTCCTCTGCCTGATCAAGAAGTAGGCAAAGCTTTCTGGGGAATTGTTACAGATGTTACATGTTCCAGAGAACTTTACATTACAGCTTTACACTGTCTCATGAGGCTGACCTGGATTTGAGGTTAACATCAAAGCTTTCTGAGGACAAAGGAAGTCAAAGGGCTTTCACCTTCCTCCTTTTTTCTGTACTCATGTTCCAGCACTGGTCCCAGCCAGCACTTACTGATTGTGCACAGGACCCATGAGGGTGGCATCCACCACCAGTGCATCCAGGTTTGTTCAGCAGAAGGCTGAACACACAAGCAGAATAGAAGTGTGGAAAATGTGACTGGCCTTCTCTGACAAAGCCTTTTGTAGGAACAAGAACCCCCTGACCTTCACTCGCTGCTTTCTCTTCCACCCACATTCACACTGATGCTGGAAATGTCCTTTTTTTGGGAGGGCCCTGAGGATGATTCCTGGTAAGACCATGACCCTGACCGTGCAGAGCAGGATGTAGCTGTTTTCTGGTAGCTGAAACTGTTCGAGCTGCAAAACAAACACATGTACACACACATATGTTACAACATCAGTGGTTTTTTTTCACAACTGGTGCCATCAGAAAAATGAAGGTGGTCTTCAGGACTATCTTGAAAGCTTCTTGAAACTATCCAAAGCATTTTTAAACTAAATAAAGCAACTTTTTAGCTTCTTGAAACTAACAACTAGATGCAAACTTTCTTCTGGTAGACGTCTCTCCCATTCTGCCTTTCAGTCCTTGCTCAAAACAGTTCACTGCACTGGGGTCAACAGGTGCAGAATCACACCCTCTTTATATCTGCCCAGTATCTGCATTTTCAGTCCCTAAACAAAGGGAGATGAAATAGTATTTTCACAAGAATCATTTTGTCCTTCCACTATTGCAAACCAGAGTTACTTTTCAACAGCACCTGTGAAAAGGTTTCCTGGAAGTTCATGATGGAAATGAACACACCAGTCAAGCTTCAGCCACTCCTTTTGGTGTAGAAATAGAGCTTACCTGCAAAATCCACCTCAAGCAAACTCAGCAACAGGAAGATAGTAGAGAAGTGTTGAAAGAAAAAACATCATTTCACAAAACCAAACATTTCTGGAAGTAGTGAGAAATGACAGACAATTCTGGGAGAACTGTTAGCTTATAGAATAGCTAGTTATATGCAGGCATCTCCTGATTTTTAAAAAAATTTTAAAGAAAAGCTAAGCTTGTGAATCAGCTCTGAAAACCAAAGAGATCACAAAGCCTTTGAGTCAGGTTTTACAGCTTCACCCAAAGAGATAGACCCAGGGGCTAATGGAGACATTCGTGATGGACAAGTGCATTTCTAAAGGCCCAGAGGAACAGAGCTACTGCCCCTCAGCAGAGCAAACCTCTGAGAGACAGTGACAGTCAGTTGCCATGCTGCACACCATGGGGAAAGGGGGCAAATGGAGGCTTCTGACGCAGGATAAAGGCAACCAAGCTGCTCCCTGAGGCTGCTGCTCCGGGAGAGCCTGATTCCCTACAGGGTCTGAAATTGTCCTCTACCCATCCCATCTCAATAGCTATGGCATACCTTCTTCTCACTTCCTTTGTGCCCTCACAAGACTCTCAGCCTTCTTTCACTTCTTCTAAATCTGGGTCCTCACCACAGTATCTCCTCTCTCCTCACAGTTTTTACCCAGGTCTCTTGGCAGCAAAGGGCAGTCTGTGTTATGTTCAAGTTGCAGCCATGAATTTGAACACCTGCATACAAAGCAGCCAGCAAACAGGCAGACCTGAGCTTACATGGTCTGTCCTTCATGGTAGGATCCACCTCACCCCACCTGTGGTAGCTGTCACCCACTGTGGGAGCTGCCCACAGTTCTATCGTTGGCACTAGAGATGGAGTCAACAGAGCTCAGAATGCAAGTCTTCCCACATCAGGAAAAAATGTAACATGTTTGAGCCCTGTGGTTTATATTTATTAGCACTTGACTGACTATAAAAAGAACTATAAAAAGAGATGCTTGTGTTATAAGAACCTAATCTTAGATGAACTCCACCCATAGTGACTCTGGGTATATTTACATGCACTTTGCTGTTGGAACCCAAGAACAACCTTGGGCCCAGGGTCAAACTGCAAACTGGCTCACCTTCCTGCTGTTCACAACAAGGGTCCTTTGGGGCAGATGATTTGCACCTACAGAAAAGATGTCACGGCATGATTCACGGCCCCAGGCCCCCACAGCTACTTTGTAACAGGTGTCCCTGCACATTTACACCTTTCCAGACACTGACCTCACCCACCATCCCTTCTTCCCCTCTTGGAGAGGAGACTTTGGACCAGGGAGACAGCAATCACTGGCAGTTTCAGACTGATGAGGTCCTGCTGAGGCTACCTGCCAGCACTTTCAATTCCAGCACATTACTCACTGGGTCCCCATCCCAACAAAGCAGGGAATCACTACCACCCATTGGAGGCTGGCAAGCACTGCAGAGCTGTGGGTACTGTAACCAGCTACAAGGGCTCAGTCTGCACCACAGACCCTGTTGGAAAAGCATGCCCTGCCTACTGTGGACAAGCCAGTGCCCTCTTCTAGAGGAGCTTCCACAAGATCAGGATGCCACTCCACATGTCACCTCAAACGGGGCCACTACTGTCCCACTCCTCCTCACTGTGTGTCATGGTTTAACCTCAGCTGACAACTAAGGACCATGTATGTAATTGCTTGCTCACTGTCCCCCCACCATCCTCCCTGCCCACTGGGATGAGAAAGAGAATTGGAAAAAAGGTAAAACCCATCAGTTGAGATAAGAACAGTTTAATAATAAAAATAAAACAAAATATAGTAGTAGTAGTAGTAGTAGTAGTAGTAGTAGTAGTAGTAGTAGTAGTAGTAGTAGTAGTAAGCATCATAATAATAAATTATAATAGTAATCAAAGGGAGAGAACAAAAAGAGGGCTATAAATAAACCTCAAGAAAGACAAGTGATGAACAATACGATTGCTCCCCAGTCCCTGATCGATGCTCAGCCCATCCCTGGGCAGTGACTGGCAGCTTCCAGCCAACTCCCAACAGTTTATGTACCAAACATGACATGCTATGGTATGGAATATCCCTTTGGCCAGTTTGGGTCATCTGTCCCAGCTGTGCTCCCTACCAGCTTCTTGTACAGCTCCTCACTGGCAGAGCATGGAAGGCTGAAAAGTCCTTGATTTTGTGTAAGCACTACTGGCAACAACTGAAACATCAGTATGTTACCAACATTATTCTCAGACTAAATCCAAAACTGTACCAGCTTCTGGGAAGAAAATTAACTCTATATCAGCCCACACCAGGAAACTGTGGCTCCTGTAGAGTGAATGTCTGTAGGACCAAGGTGCAGCAGGTCTCCAGGGATGAGCTGTGGGACAGAGATGACTCTCAAACAGTGAGCTGCAAGACCAAGGTGCATGTATCCCATGCAGCACTGTGGGAATGAAGTGCATGTCCCCAAAATTGGGCTTGTAAGAGCAAAGTGAAACACAAAGAGGAGAATTCAGGGAGCAGTTGGATGCTAGCACCCTGCTAGCCATGATGGTGGTTGGTATGTGTTGCACACTGCATAACTTGCACAATCTCCAGCTACACGTGGGATCTGCAAAGTCCAGGGGTTTAGAACATCTGACGACAATCTTCAGGCAAGTATATCTGGTCATGAGGGCAACCCCACTGATGGGGGTTGCCCTCCTTGTGGTCTCTGACAAAGCCAACACCATCTCTGTACATTGTGCATTTGGAGAATAAACAGAGATCTCCTTTGCAGCCCTTTGTGTCAATCTGAGATCACAGTGAAGATATTTGCACTGAGTAACACCAAAGCTGCTTCCACTTAGGCTTCTGTTTTAAAGTAGACTTACTTAATCCTTGTATTACTGCCAAGAATCATAGAATTTTAGGGGTTGGAATGGACCTTACAGATCGTCTAGTCACAACCACCTGTGCCATGGGCAGGGACACCTCCTCACTAGATCAGGTTGCCCAAGGCCTCATCCAGCCTGGCCTTGAACACTGCCAGGGTTGGGGCAGCTACTACTTCACTGGGCAATCTGTGCCAGTGTCTCACCACCCTCACAGGAAAAACCTTTTTCCTAATATCTAGCCTAAATTTCCTTTCCTTCAATTTGAACC
>NW_008676581.1:0-249 GCF_000695815.1 Acanthisitta chloris | reverse complement strand
CTCTTCTCCAGGCTGAACAGCCCCAACTCTCTCAGCCTGTCTTCATAGGGGAGATGCTCCAGTCCTCTTAGCAACTTTGTGGCCTCCTCTGAACTTGCTTCAACAGTTCCATGTCCTTCTTATGTTGAGGACACCAGAACTGCAGGCAGTATTCCAGGTGGGGTCTCACAAGAGCAGGATAGAGCAGGAGAATCACCTCTTTTCGACTGGTGTGCCACACTGACTGCTGGCCACACTTCTTTTGATGTA
>NW_008676580.1:77321-86593 GCF_000695815.1 Acanthisitta chloris | reverse complement strand
TATATACACACACACATATACACGCTATATGCTATGGCTATTAGCCTGTTTAACTCCTCAACCTTTTGGTTATCCAGTCAGGCTGCTGATTGATTCCCTCCTGCCTCCCCTCCCCATGCACACACACACACATACACACACACATTCCCTCTCCTTTATCCTAGCATTTAAAACAAACTAAATAATCAATTGAGATTATTTTATTACATCACCCCTGAAGTTTGTGAATGCAGAGCCCAGATATTTAGCTTGGGCACACAGACACTGTGCCCCGTGAGATAAAGCAGAGTGGGTGCTGGTGCTGCTCTGTGCATGTGGCATTAGGATGGGTGTATTTCCAGCACAATGCCCCATGCAAGAAAGGAGATTTCCTGGTGCATTACAGACAAGTCCAGCCCTGCAATGAATACGCAGTGACGATGTCACACCCTAAAAATATGGACAAAAAGGCTGTGAAATGCACAGAAGGGTTGAGATAAATGCCTCTGCTGCCACGGTGCATGCATCTCTCCACAGGTGTGGGGCAGATGGGAAGCAGCAGTGCACCATGCAGGGCAAAGAGGAGGCACCCTCACTTCCAACAGCTCCTGGATTTTACTAGGCATCAGCTCTCCCTCTGCTCCCTACAGGAAGGCTCAGTGACCACCACAGACAGCACTGGAGCTTGGCCCCTTTTGCGACAAACAGTGCAAACACACAGCAGTGGGCACGGAACCATTCCGGGTATTTGGCACAGGTATGGGTTTTGCCACCCACCTGGCAAGTCAGCACACATGATGGAAACACCCTATAATCAACCTCCTGACATTTTCTGGCTTGCCACTGTTGTCCAAGCACACAAAAGGGGAATTTGAGTCAACACGTGAATTAATAAGATACTATTGGAACTCAGGAAAGCTGCTGAATTTACCTTAAAGCCATTTTTGATCGAGAGCTCACTGCTGTAGCCACATAATGCTATCTGTTTTGCATGTATGGAATCAGGATGTATTCACCATACTCCTCCTGCTGCTTGCAGGGCATGCTCTTGCCCCAAGGGCTGGCAAAAAGGCAAGAGGTCTCCACATGTACCCCAAGAGCTGCACAGAGAGGTACCAGGAGCTCGCAGACAGCTCCTGGAGCAGGCTGGGGCAGGCTGAAGCCCACCCAGACCCATCGCTGTCTGTTTGCAGGGGAAAGACAAGGAGGAGACTGGCCTCAGTGGTGGCTGCAGTAAGGGATGGAGCAGGACTTCAGATGCAGCTGCAGTGAAGACTTGCCTTCTTTGGCAAGCAAAGGAAGCCAACCACCTTGTAATCCAGCTGCCAAAGTAGCAGCTGAGAAATACAAGAGAGTAAATCCAGTCTCCTTATCTTTCCAAGAAGAGCCCCCTCAGTGACTTTAATTAAACAGACTGAAAGAGAAATACAGTCCCCCAGAAAATGTGGCATCTTTTCTAATAATTTAATTTTATTAGTTATCATTTGAAAAATTCACTGAAACACTTCGCTGTATTATTGCTGTATTGATTTGTTTATCTCCATTGGGCTCCTGTGTCTCTCCTGTCTAAACAAATATTTTCTCTTCCTCGGTAAAATATTTAGAAATCCTGCTTAGAAATTCTCTACTGATTTCTCCTGTTTTCAATAATTCACTGAGGTACAAGAAACTCTGAAGTCTGCCTGCCTCGCTCACATATTGATCACAGACCCTTCTGTATATTTTATCACTAGATAAAATTAATTAAAGCCATAGAAATTAAAGGCAGCAATTCCGTTGAATATCCTGGATAGACCAAATATCCAATAATTATCTCATTGATTTCATGCAACATCTCAAAATGTTAAGGCTAACATCAGTTAGAAATGTCTATCTACTACATTCATGTCTTTCTTTCTTTCTTTCTTTCTCTTTCTTTCTCTTTCTCTCTCTCTTTTATTCTCTCTTTCTCTCTTTTTTTCTCTCTTTTTTCCTCTCTTTGTCTCTCTCTCTTTTCTACACAGCAATCAGTCTATGCTGCTTATGTGAGGTAGAAGTATAAAAACTGCATGGCATATACAGGTAATATGATGCCTCATAAAACTATACTAAAAAGCAGAAAAACAGTCCCTAGAACGAGGAAGAAATTACTGGAGGAGAAAAAAAATGCCACTTAAGAATTAATGAATCAAGTCTGTCTTACTGAATTGATCATTTAAGATGAGGTCAATGAATTTATGATACAAATGGCTATATCACTAGAGGTAATAAAATGGAGCAATATCATTCATTTTACATCTAACTAATGACGTGCTCAGAGTAATTACAGACTTCTGCTAAAAGCCTGCACTGATTAGTTCAGATGTGATAGGTGAAACGTATATATCTTTCCATTCAATAAAATAACATTTTCATATCTGTAAAACACACAGCAGATGTCTTATTTTCTATAAGTACTTGATTCTGTACAGAACATTTTTGCTCTTCACAACCAGCTCAGAATCTCTCTGCTCATGTACTCCTTCTGCTTCCCTTTTCCTGCCTCATCCTTTCCCTCATTCTACAAACAGCAGAAGAGCTAAACTGTTGTAGAGTGCCTTTCAACGCAGCACATTGGATTTGGTAATTATTACACATGGGAGCAGCTCCCTGGATTTCAGTGGGATTAGTCACAAGCATTAATGGTGTGGGATCATGTTTGGAGGGCCTGACCCAGCACCAGTGGAAAACAATGAAGAGACTCCTCTTTAACGCAATCCATTGGCTTTGGGCCTGCTGCTTAATGCCAGCCCCAGCTCATCCTGGCGCTGGTGGGAGCTTTGCCCCTGACCTCAACAGCAGCAGAGGCACAGCCAGGGATTTTGGAAAGTACTGTGGCAGAAATACCTGGGAAGAAAAGAAATGCTGCAAGGCTGAGTTTCAGACATTTCCTAACATAGGCAAAGCCACCATTTTGTACATTTCTACCCAATAGGAAGTTGGACCAGGAGCGGTGTGACTGACAAGGAGTGGGAACATTGCTGAGATAAAGGGTCAAAACTTGCAAGGTGCTAACAGGTCCCCTACGCACCTTCATCTCCCTTGGAAAACACTTCTAGGACCGCTCTGGGGCAAGCACACTTCACACCATGAATGCCAGAACACGAACCCTGAATGACAGAAAGATCAGTAATAAGATAACGGCCTATCTCATTCAGCTGTAAGGAAACAACCCTCAAGAAGATTAAATTTACCTAACTGGGGCATGTCCAAGGCTAAACAACAGAATGAACATTTCCTTCAGTACATTTAATGTATTTATATTTTAGTGGCGGGTTGCCAGTGTGCTACTTATAAGCTCAATGACTTGGTATCATTTATCCGCTTTCCTGTGAAACATGCAGCAATCTAAACCAGGAGACAACTCAGAAGACACTGCATCAGCAGAAACACGACGCGCGCCCGATACGGGAACACCAAGGAAGCCAGGACTGAGGGATCCTGTAACGCTCAGATTTCTCTAATACAAAGAGGGGGAATAAAGCCATTCCTGTTGGCATCCATATCTTTATTTTGATAGAAACATCCAATGTGGAGTCCAGACACGGCCACAAGGCTGCCCTGTGGGCACAACACAGAATCCTACTTGTGCCTAAAAGAGCCATGCTTGGGCTTTAGGAACGGGGCAATTAATACTTGAATCAAAGAGCTGTCAGATGCAGACACAAAGTTCCTATGCTAGTGCAATTCACCACTAACCTCTGAAGGATAATCTAGTATCCAACACTACTTCATTAAGAAATACATTTGGTAAAACCTATTTGTAGAGGTATTTACATCTGCCTGAGAGAAACTGGGAGTGAGTAGCGTGCAAACACCCCTGCTGCTATGAGAGTCTGTGCCTTATACGCAATGCTTTGGACTAGTATCAGCTCCCTGGTGAAGCTTAGCAAGAGGACAGACAAGGGTCACCAGGGCAAAGACATGCCAATTTCAGCTTCTCCAGAACCAGAGGGTGACTGATGAAGCTCCTATCCTTGGTCAGGAGAACACCACTGGGGGACACCTTGCACAAGGGAGGGCTGCATCACATTCTGAGGACCAGGCTCTTATCAAAGACGTTGAAATATGGGACTGAAGATTATCAAAGCCTCGCTTCCTGGCATAAAATCCGTGGATTTGCTGAGTAGTTCCTACTTCCTTTTCCCACTGTAGTATCCAACTGCTGTCTCTATATATGTTCAGGCATATGTGCTGCCCTCACAGACACCACTACACATTTCCTGTGTCCTGTTCTGGCCCTGATTGCCTTTCCGTTTAGCCCAGACTGGGTCCTGGAAGGGTCTGGGCAGTTCCCTGAAGTTTCCAATCCTGCCACCCACCCAGGATGTGCAAGGCATGGAGGCAGAGGCTCACACCCCATCCCAAAAGCCACAAGGCAAGGAGACAACCACTCTCCCTCTGCGCACGTTCCTGCCTTGCAGCCAACACACCAGCCATATGCTTTCCAGCAAGGGCTCAAGTTTTTTGAAGCCTGCCAAACATTGGACATAGCAACAATCTAGAAATTAGGAAGTGGCTTGAAACACACATACAGAGGTTTCTAGTATACAGCCAAATGAGTCACAACTAGTGCTCTAACACAGCTCAGTCAGAGCCTTTGCAGAACACCCAGCTGCTGCTGCAGCATGGACACCAAGGCACCTTGTCACCCAGGCCACCTCACAAGGCAGTGAGCACTCCCAGCAGGACACCAGGGGAAAATTCAGTCTATCAGGAAAGAAATCTAGATCTGTGTGTCCTGCAAGACTGCGTGCCTAGCTATGTCTGATGGGCAAAGGAGTGTGAAATCTCTCTCAGCTGTCTTCACCAGCTCCCCAAGCTTTTTGGACAAACTGGCTACCTGCTCCCTCCCTTCTTTTTTCCATTTCTCTGTCAACAAGGCTTCTCTTCAGAGTAGGTCACCTAAAAGGTAATTGCCTCATAGATCCCACCTGTGGTGCTAAGTCCTGCACATGGCTCTCTTTCTGCAGTCTGTTTCCTGACTGAGCACAAGAAAAACCTTGGGGCAAAAGCTGTACCTCAAGTGTTAATGTATTCAGCTCTTGTGAGCACAGAGAAGCTGTGGCCCTAGTGGGGCTCTGACCCCTCCTGCAAACACCAATTTGGAGGTCTGAACCAACTCTTCACCTCCTGCCCTGCTCACCTACCGAGGGTCACTCTGCAGAGCTGTCTCTTGGGAGTCAAAACCCCCACCAGGCTGGGAGGGTGCTGCTCAGTTGTTAGCACACACACACTGATTTGTTTGACACAAAGATTGTTCCAAGGCATAGAAGTTCCCTTTTAGCACTTCCTGATTCAGAAAAAGGATTAATATTAAGAAATGCAAGGTAGGCACACTGCCATGCCAATTGGGAAGGTGTGCAGGTGAAGATATGCAGAAGGTCAGAGTGAGAAAGAGGGGGAAAATGTGTTCCACCCAGAGACAATGGCAAATGACAAACTCCTTTGAGAAGTAAGCAACAATTAGCATAATATCTCAATGCTGTTGTGCTTTTTTTCACAGCTAATCGAGTTATCACAAAAGGTATTCAGCTGCCAGCACCCTGCACCAGGCAATGGAGTGGGTGCAACCTTGCCAGAAGCCACACAAGCCACTGCTGCTAACCAAAGTGTCCCATATTTCCCTACCTGATCCTCCTCCCAAACACCCACCAGACCTGCTCAGCCTTCCTCCTGGGACAGACTGGGTAGCCTGGGGCACAGCCACTGCCTGAGCAGGGTACACAGGGGTCTGTGTGTGCACACTGCAGCTGCTGCATGCTAACCCATGGGGCTGGGGGCTTTGCCTGGGGGTCCCTGGCAGGGATGCAGATTGTCCCTGAAGGGGGAGGGCAGTTCACAGCATCTACTTTCAAGAGAACTATGACTAAGTCCCTGCCTCAGCTGTCATGACTGGGAATTGATGCTCTTTCACTACCAAATGTCAAACAATACTTTAACACGCATAATCCAAAGTGTGGCTCTGAGCAGTTATCCAGCCTCGATCACCATTTTTGATGTCTTATTGTAAAACATTCAGTATGTTTATTGTGGCAGGATTTTCTTATCCAAGATGGCTTGTGATAATTTTTTTATACTGATTGTTCCATTTGAATGGAGTGATTATTATAAAAAACAAAAAGAATCATTCCAGCTGAAACCTGCTGCGAAGGAACCCTGAGGCAGGCACTAACACACTGTGAATGTGGTTACAATATAGCTCGTAGCGATGCTAGGTGTGAAGGAAAACAGATTTTTACAATGTTTGGAGCTTTGTGTAAAAACAGTTGACAAAACAGAATACTGCAGTTGCTTACAACTTCAAATTGTCCTGTGACAAGTTTCTCTCTGTTTAAAAGAGAACAAAGCTTGCCTGCCTGCTTGCTTTTCCTTTCTCTGGTGTAACTCGCCTAAACTTCTTGTCCTCCCCGAAATCTTTACTGCTTTTCTGAGTGAATACTGACTTTATGTCATCTTAATGCAAGACCCACTCTGTCTCCATTTTTCATCCTAATTATGCAAAAGTCTAAGCTACATGAAGCATAAGGAGAAAATACAGTTATTTGGTAATTAATGGCTAATGATAAATTGATTCCATTTTTTTGAATCATTGCAGTTGTCATCTGTGGTATTTAAAACATTGTCTTCTCAAAGTCCCTGCATTCCTTTGTGTTTGGGGGCTTTTTAATGTTTCCCGTCAAAAGGAATGAATGTAAGTTATGCTAATGCCCAGTGGAAATCCAGGTTGGGTCTTGTTTCATCAGAGTGGCTACATATTTGATTTTGTATATAAACAGCTGAGCTCCGTGTTTTCAACTCCTGTCTGAGGCTTTGAAACCACAGGAGGAACTTTGGATCTGAAACCACTGGTGAAGCCCAAAACACGGTGGGCAAAACTTCAGGGAAAATGAATGTAGTGTGAGGTGGGGCTTGCCAAGAGAGAAATTCTCCTCAGAAACCTTCCTGGCTAAAATAACAGAGAGTGGGACAGTAACAGCATTTAAATCTAAAATCTTTAATGTGAGTTTTTCGCACTGGTACCACACAAGAGCTGATTAAAGGGCACATCTGCATGGCTGTTTCAGTCCTGGCTAAGGTCACCACTGCAGCAGTGACAAAAGTCCTAAATAAAATATGATGCAGAAGACAAAAGGAGGGCAAGAGCAGGAGAGAGAGATGGGAGTCAAATGCTCTCAGCAGGTCAGCCAGTCTGTCTCACCAAGACTCACATTTCACAAATGCCTGAAGAACATCTCAGCCCGAAAGCCCCTTCCAAGGGTAGTGCAGGTCCTGGGAAACCTCATCCCACAGAACTGCATTGGCCTTTGAGCATAACTGTCATGCAAGAGAATGCAGGGCAGAGCAAACCCTGCTCAAGCCATCAAGTCACTCAACTCTGGAGCTCCCATCATTAGACAACACCCACAGCTCAGCAAGCAGCAGCCCCAAATTTGCATGGTGGTGTGCCCACACAGAAAGGCCAAGAGACAGTTCCCCTTCCAAACTTAACCTAGTCTGACAGGAGACCATTCAAGTGTGTCTGTAGCCTCCTGCCTGGTGAGTCTAATTTGAAGGCAGGGATCTGTGGAGTCAACTGAGTGTCTCCACCATGCTCCTCATGGCCCTTTAGCTCGTGGGTGGCAGCATGAGAAGCCAGCTTGGCAGGGCAGTGGCACAGACATATTTGCTGGTCAGTCAAACAGTTTGATTTGGGCTATGTGGGCATTGGTCACTTTGATGTGTGACACTTGATTTCCAGGCCAACACTTCCCATGACATGCATTCTCAAATTCCCCTGGTCCTGAAATCATCTGGGAAAAAACTCAGCAGCCAGAAGCAAGAACTACATGGAGTAGGTTAATCTGGGAGTCTCGGTGAACTACAGCGTGTCTTTCCAAAACAGAAGGCTTTGCTTTATGATCCTTAAGCTGTTAGTGCCTCAGCAAGAGCTTTGCTTCTTCCTAAAGATGACACAAATGAAATTCATCAAACTGGTGTCACTAAAGTTGTGCAAAGTATCAGCAGTGGGAAGTGTTGTAAACACCTTGAGAACAGGACAAGAAATGCTGCCTTTGAATATTCAGGAAGGTAAAAGAAAGAAATCAAGGAGAGCAGCTGGAAAAACATTTCTAGGGCTTAGGAATACTTCCTCTTTGGGGAAGGTCCTGCTGCCTCTTTGGGACAGCAGGGGAAGGTCACTCTAGGAAACTCACTCCTCCCTCAAAGAGTGGAAATGCATTTATTTCTTCAGGAGGACATTTACCTCCACATCCTTGCAGAACCTTCAGCACAGTTTACATTTCCACATGCTCAGCTACAGGAGAAGAAGAGCAGCCTCTCTATTCCTGGGGTGCCCAAACCATGGAGTCTCACCAGTGTCCAGGCTGAGAACCACTTCACAGAACACACAACAGGGCCAGCACTGCTGTCATGCCAGGAGCTCCTCACTCCTGCACAGAGGCTGCAGAGATCCTGCTGCTCATGAGAATGGGACCAAACATCAACCACAGAAGGCTTTCTCTGCAGAGCAGCTACAACCAGTGCACTGAGGATGTGCCAGGCATTGCAGCACTCCCTGCATACAGCCCCAGCAATCAGAAGAAAGGCAAGTTGGGTGCAATTAACACTGTAAATGTTTCTGTCAAATTCTTTTGAGAAATATGGATGCTGTTAAGCACAGGAAAACTTAAAGGTAAAAGAGGAAAGAGATACTTTATTAGGCACTAGTATCTCATTGATTGACTAAAATCTCTCGAATGAGAGATCTGCACCCTTGGGAATCTCATGGTACCAAGTCTGCAGATGACTTCAGAAGCCAGATGAAGATTTACATTCTTTAATTAATTTACTTTTTTAGTCAGTATCTGAATAAACATGTTCACCCTTTTTTTTTCTGATCAAAACTTTACTCTGACCATATAGCAAACATTGTGAGGTGGAAAACAACCCATGTGGCTCATCTCTCTATAATTTATGTCTAGTAACATCTTATAGGTATTTTTTTCCCAGTATATTTTCTTTTAATATTCAAGAGAATATAAAACTAACAATAAACCCCACTCTGTTATGACTCCAGTTGCTCTTAGGTTGGCTGACAGGACTATAAGTGCAATAATGAGGAGATTTGAGGGGCAGGTTAATGTTTTTTTCCTAACATATGATGCTTTTAGCCTAAGGCATTGCTGGAAGCCAATACCACCTCACCTGAAACCAAAATCAGCACTGAACAGTCATTAAATCACATTATTACATGTAATATTATTGGGTCTAGAGATAATACTGTAATCCAGATT
>NW_008676580.1:72253-77283 GCF_000695815.1 Acanthisitta chloris | reverse complement strand
ACCCTGGGTAATCTTTGTTTACCTTTAATGAAGTGTTTTAAGTCTAATTTCTTTCTTGCACCTATGCCATTTTACAGTGGCCTAACTCTCACAGGTTCGTGTGTTGTTTCTTCTGATTTACACTTATACAAACAAAAGGCTTATAGAATAGAAGTCTCTGGATGCTTTGAAAATGAAAATGTATTATATATATAATATAGATGATGTTTCCCCCCATCTATACAGGTCAGGGATCTTCAGCATTTATTATTACACATTAATCTTTATCACGTAAGAATATTTACAGGCCAGAACCCACTACACTATGTGCTCTAACATATACATGGCCATAGCGTGGGCTGAAGCAGAACTGGCTGGGTCTCACAGCCTAGCTGAGACAGACCCCTGCACATGTTTCCCCATGTTTCCTAAACAGACAAAACCCTTGAGGGACTGCATCAGCTTCTGACTTGAAAAAATATCTTTATCACGTAAGAATATTTACAGGCCAGAACCCACTACACTATGTGCTCTAACATATACATGGCCATAGCGTGGGCTGAAGCAGAACTGGCTGGGTCTCACAGCCTAGCTGAGACAGACCCCTGCACATGTTTCCCCATGTTTCCTAAACAGACAAAACCCTTGAGGGACTGCATCAGCTTCTGACTTGAAAAAATAATGTTAGGGAAAACTTGATTAGTTTGACTTGACCAATAGTAAAAATGGATGAAGAAAACCCCCCAAATTTTCTCAAGAAGGCATTGCTGGGTTTTAGTCTAAAGAGCTTTGAAGAGAGTCAAAGCAGTTCAAGATTTGAATGCGTGTGATTCACACTTTGAGAACTGCTGGTAATGGTACACACCACTCTGTGTCCCAGAGAATGTTAGTTTAAAAGCAGTCCTCTCTCTGGAAACCACATTTGATTAGAACAACCTTGGGCCATATCCAAAATCTGCCTGGATCAGGGAAACATGTGTCACATCAGTTTCAGCCCAGGACTGAGACATGTCACATCTCTTGCAGATTGGCCATGGAGAGTGGAATTCATTTTCCCATTTCCTCTGGAGTTGGGGGCTGGAGAAGATGAAGCCAAGTAAGAGAAATTGCTCTGCTGCACACAGAGGAAGCATTCTGAGTCCTCTACTTTCTCTTGCTGCAAGGCACTGATCCTGGCTGAAACCCAGAGCCCACTGGTACAGACCCAGCTCCCCTTCCCCCTTCTATTAGCACAAAAGCACCAATGGAGAGAGGCTTATTCTCAGCAACTGTTAGGCTCAATCTTAGGCACTCCCATATGGAGCAGGTAAGACTGAAATGAGGGCCAGGAAATAGAACAGGTGGGGAACATAACAGTCTGCACATCCCTCATATAGGGGAGAAAATGAAGAGAGGAGAGGAGAGGAAAAAAAAAGGAAAAAGAGTACTGACTCTGGTAGGATTAACCATGAATATTAAGGTTCCTAGCTATCTTAAACCATGGTTTTCCAGGATTTTAACCTTGAAATTAATAAATGAGGAGTTATAAAGGTCTGAAACTGCAGCCTAGAGCCAAACATATGGTGAACTAATGTGTGAAGACTTCCTTGTCTTCTTCTGCTAATACCCCTCCTGTTTTACTAAAACCATTCCTGCCGGGAAGCTGAGCTTCCTTCAACAGGACCCAACGGCTGTGAGGGTGGTGGGTAGCAACCAATTTTACTTGAGTGTAATGCCGGAGGGAGGGAGGGAGGGCCAGCCCTTCACACACCCTGCTGCTCATTATGATGCTTTTGTCAGACCCAAAACATTAGCTGGTTCTCACAGAATGGAAAATGTGTCTTCTTCCTTGCCGATTTATACCTACCTCTCCCTAAGTATGGTATGGAAGTGGAAAAAAACAGCCTTTCCTAGTTCAGATGAAAAGGTCTTACTTATCCCTCTGTTTAAAAACTGTTTAGCACTAGAGCGTACCTGACACCAAGCTATTTACATGAATCAGATCTATTCTTAGCAACCCCAGGATCAATCTGGGATAACTCCACTGAAGCCAGTGTTGTTTTTTCAATTTGAATCATGTAACTGAGAGTTGAATTTGGCACAAAGGATTAATTTCTCACTGAGGAGGGTACATTACAGCAGAAGGCATCAGATGTGCTATTCAGTAAAGAACACAATCACAGAGAACCCTTTGGCAATGCATTGTGTTACTGTAGATGGCACTCAATCCTTGCCTGGATGTATGATGCATCCTGCAACTGCATAGATTCTCTTATGTAAATGCATCATGACAGACCCTTTCATACTTAGAAGACCATGCAGAGGATTTTCTCCTTGCATGACACGCACGACAAAGCAGCTGTGTGGAAGCAGCACACCAGGACAAAAGAAATCCATGTATTTAAAAACTCTCACCCCACAAGTGTATCTCAAGCAAGGCTCTCAAGAATGCTATGCTCTTTAGAGTCCTCCTCAAAGAGGACTAGCTCTGTCTTGCTTTCTCCAGCCCTCTTCCTTCCCTGGGTCTTCCCACAAAAACTCCTTCTGACAATAATTTCGCAGGGTAAAGCACTGCTTGAAATACTCCTCATCAGCCCAGCTGAGATCTGCCTGGCAAATGAAGACCTGCAGCCATCACATACAAAGACTCCTAACTGCGCATTTGTTCAATGCAACTGAAGTGTTTGCTTTTCTTTTAAGGGCTTTCCTTTACATTTATTATAACACCCACCCTGGGTCAAGTGCTCCTCATCCAGTCACTTGAAGCAGTAGAAGGAGGGAGGTCATGCTGCTACAGAGCTAAGACTTGCTAGATTGGCATTACTCATTCTCTGCAAACACAAAATTCCTGAGTAACTTTGGACAAGGGGAAGAGTAGGCAATGAAATAATCCAAACAGCACTATTTTAGGTATTTACTTTGATTGCCCAGCTCAGGTCTGTGAACAGAGGTAGGCATCTCAGGAGAGTGGATCATGGCAGGAATCTAACCAAGGCTCTGAACTGTTCCCAGCAGAACTCTTTCTCCATCCATTTCTGAAGAAGTGAAGGGAGGCCAAGCTCAGGAAAGTCTCTAAAGCTGGGAGGCTTGTATGGTTTTTATTTTCAGTATGTATCTTTGATACTCCTTTTAAAATTGGGAGGAGGCTTCCCTGTATCTGACTAGCCTACTTGGAGCATGAGGTTTTTGAAATAGGTATCAGGTTCTCTTACACATGTGTATAAAACATCCAGTGCAACCAATCACATACAGAGGGTGCCTTAACCCACCACCATCAAACAACCAAAGTGCAACACTATTATGGGGCTCTTTCCATTCTGTGGGATCAGGAATCTTGAGGGGCTTTGCTTAAGCCCTGACTTGAGGATTTGTTCCTCTCCAGCTTGGTGCAGACATTCACACACTTGCATGCTCATACTCAGCTTGTTATATGGAATGGTACATGGAATGGCTTATTGCAGGATGCAATATAGTAATGTGGGAAAGGAAGATGGAGTAGAATAGTGGATTTACTGTTAGAGATGACTGAGAAAACTGACTGTTCTTCACATCTACCAGGCACGTTTATCGTCCTGTGATATAGGAGGGGAGATGACTCAGAGGTGGGGACATGCCAGTTAACCTCAGGCACTTGTCCAAGCACAACGAGAGATCTGAGGTATGTACGAGGGTTGAAATTCCATTACAGGTTTTAAATAATTAAGCACTACATGTTTGGAAGCTCATTCCTTGCTATTACTTTTTAAATAATTAATCTGTATTTACATCTATTGAACTTCACGGAGCTATACCCACAACAAATTTGAGTCAGGTTGCAGAAGAGAGATTGTTCCTGTCTGACAACATTACAAATGTTTTTTGTTGTATACAGTAACTTCAGCTGTTAGGGATCAGTGAAAAACCAAATCCAAGCTAGATGTTCTACATCACAGGATCAAATTATAATCAAATTATTCACATGTAATCAAAATACTAAGAGAAATTGTAAATCCTCAGAGGAAAAAATGTGTGCTTCTTACATCTTAGAATATGAAAAAGTGATTCGAGTTGGAAAACTGAAATGAAAAACTGCATGTATTGTTCCTATTGAATATAATCATTATGTTCAAGCTAATGCTGTCAGGTCCATGTAACCTGTAGTACAGTCTGATTGAAAAATACTAATCTCAAAGCTCAGAATTCCCCCTGTACTCCGCATTGGTGAGGCCACACCTCGGGTACTGTGTTCAGTTTTGGGCAACTCACTTTAAAAAGGACATTGAGCCACTAGAGCGAGTGCAGCCAAGGGCAACGAGGCTCAGAAAAGGTCTGGAACACATGTCCTGTGAGGAAGGGCTGAGGGAGTTGGGCTTATTTAGCCTTGAGAAGACGCAGCTCAGGGGTGACCTCATGGCTCTCTACGACTACCTGAGGTGCTAGAGAGGTGTGGGATGGTCTCTCCTGCCGTGGCTGTAGGGAGAGGACTAGAAGGAATGGTCATAAGGTGAGACAGGGGAGATTCAGATGCAATATTAGGAAAAATGATTTCCCTGTTAGGGTGTTCAGGCACTGGTATAGATTGCCCAGGGAGGTGGTGGAATCACCATCCCTGGAAGTGTTTAAGAGGTGTCTGCACCTGGCACCGGAAGATATGGTTTAAGGTTTATGGTGGAGTGCCAGGTTGGACCTGATGATCTTAAAGGTCTCTTCCAACCTTGATGATACTACGATTCTATGAATAACAGATGTAACCAAGTAACAGACTCCAGTATAGCAAAAAACATTAAAATTATCTGAAGTACTTCTCTTCATAGAACACAATATTTCCCCCTACTTGCTTCTGGTTCAAGCTGAACAAGCCATTAAACACCCAGCAGGTTTCACCTAACTGGAACTACATGTGATGCACCAAAGTGAACAACAAACACTGTTCAAACCTTCAAAACAATAAAGCACTGAAACAGACTCTTGAAACCATAGCTGTGCTGTGGGAAATGAATTTGTAGCAAAGGCATCAGGATTACATGTTTATTATACATGTGACTTTCAGCTCCAGTTAGCCTCTATTTACAAGTAAGCAGATATATGTGCAT
>NW_008676580.1:54010-72219 GCF_000695815.1 Acanthisitta chloris | reverse complement strand
CTGCAAATTCAGTCTGAAAGTCCAACTAAGTTACTTCCTTTTCAAACAGCATTATTACTAATAGAAATGATGCTGGCCAAACTGTTTCTTTGATTATAATAAGTGGAGCAAAGCTGCCTTCAAACTGAGACCTCAGTTACACCTGCACAGTTATTCTGGAAGTTAATTAGATTGCACAGGGGTAAATATGGTCTTAATGTGCTCTTCAGAGGCCTCATAATGGCAGAAGACATATTAGGGAGAGAAGAAAGAAACCAACTTGACTTTCAAATCCCAGGATGGCTTTGTAAGGAAGGGGGCAAAAACATCTGTACCTGTAAGGTGAAGCAGTCGTGCAGTAGAGATCATGGAAAGCCAGTGTCACCTTCTCGAGGAAAGGTTTGCTTAACAAATGTCTGGCAATGTTCTTATTTTGTAATTTTATTAAAAATGAAAAAACCAATGCAAGGACATCTAAATCAAGGGCAGGCATTGGATCCAATAATGACAAGTCTCCTGTTTGCTCCTTTGACCCGTGCAGCTCTAATTCAGAGTCCTGAGGACAGAAGCAGCACATTTCAGAGCAGCAGAAGACAAACAGGGCTGCAGAAGAAGGGACCACGAGGTCAGGTTTCAGTGAAAGCCAGGCTTGCATGCCAGGCACGGAGATCAAGGAGCGACTAACTCAAAGCACAGGAAGAATCAGTGCTTCAGATGTCAGCTGTTTCAAGGATTACAGGCCCTCCTGTTTCTGGTGTCAAGGTAATAATCAGAGCAGCGGATGCGCGAGGCTCCTCGCAGCGATAGCTGAACGTGCAGCCCTCGATTTGGATTCAGTTTGGGGGATTTTGTTTCCTTTTTAGACAAAGCCAACAGTGCCAAGTATTCATATTTCAAGGCTGTTTTAAGGCTCAAAACCCATCTTACTTAATAAAAAGATGAGCAAGATTCAAAGCAGGAAATTGTATGGGAACTTCACATGCAGTAGGTGGAGAGGCAGGATTCTGTGACTTTTTGTCAGAGGTATTCGTTTAGAGATCGGTGCTAATGACAGCTTCTTACAAATGTCATTGTTATGTGTTCTCCCCCCCTCTCCATTCCTGTTTTCACATAAATCCTGATTTTGGCATATTACTTTATTGTGGAGACATGTTCTGTGTACTGGATGGCTTATGCAAATTAACCAAATGTCCTATAAATTAGTCTTGAAATGCCTGGGATAATGAGCTGCTTGAATGGTGAGCAGTGCACAGTATTCAAAGAAGGACTCCTTGCAGGTTGGGAGAGTAGGAGAACAGGATAAATGTGCCCAGACTGCTCTGCAAGGCAGGATGCCCCACTGACATTGTGCTCCTCACCTCAAATTGCAAGGCTGGAATTGAAAAATCCAGGGCAGGGAGATACCCAAAAAATTGAAACCCCCAGTAATTATCTGGTAGATAGACTGTGCCCCTAGCTACTGAAACCCAAGGCCACAGATCTTAGCTGACTTGGCCAAGACATTTAAACTGGTTGCAGGTTTTCTTCCCTGCATAGTTTGGATGTTCACTGAAGGCCTTTTGACATAGGTTACATAGGTGAATGGTATTGTGTGCAGTGCTTTCTTTTGGAGATGTGTATCTGCCTACCAAAAGTCATACATACCTTACCTGGGATGGAGAGAATGCTTCAAAACTACACTCCCAGTTGTATTTTAAAAACAAATCTTTTATGCCAGTTGCTGCTATCTTGTAAAGTACAGTTTTAAGAGCTAGTTTTACGTACAAAGGGCTGGTTCTCTGCTCCTGACTTGGGCAGTGCTGTCTGAGGCATGTGAGGTAAATGATAATAAATCAAACAACAGCTCAAAAATACACCACTTGCTTCTGGTGTGTGCTTAATTGGCATTCCACCTCTAATAATTACATGCATATTGAATTTGTGTGTGGGCACCTTCATTTGCAACATCACAATAATTAAATGACATTAGCGTTCCGAGGCAGGTATGTGAAAGAGAAAGTGCTGTTAGGATTACTTGGCAACAATGACAGCTTTAAGGATGCCTTTACCTTGCATTCCTTTATTTCATTAATGTCACAGAACCAAACTGGGGGAAAGAGGCTGGACAACAGGGATGAAAACCAGAGATGGGGTTTACAAATGGAGAATTCACCTTGCCTCCCACCCTCTCCTGGTCCTTCCAAGGCCCCACATTTCCTGCTAAGGATCCTGTGGAGCAAGTCCTCAAAGGGAGCCATTCTATCCCTTTGTCCAGCAACAACCACTGTGCACTCCTGAGCACTCTGCCTTGGGAACATCTCTGTTCCTTATTCACAAAGAGCATAGGAAGCTCCTCAGAGCATACAAGACTGCTATGCAAACGGTGACAGAGCTGCTCTCTGCTCTCAGTGTCACTGGGATACAGCAAGTGGCTGGACCAGCCACTTGGAGCTTTGTGCTAACCATGGCTAACCCTGATCCGGTGGCGTTTTTATCCCAGCTGACAATTGCGCAGACAAAAGGGATAAGGTAAAGGCAAAGCAAGCAGGAGGAATTCATCATCACAATTCCACATCAGCTTCAGAAGTGCAATTATGCCCATTTTATGAATGGGAAGCATAGACAAAGAGAGATAAAGTGACTTGGCCAGGGTCATGGGGAATATCTGTAACAGAGCCGAGAAGTGAACAGACACCTCATTAAGGACTGGTCTAATACTAGGCATTGGGGCAACCTTCCTTACAAGAAAATCAAGGCTTGCATTCAGAGACCCAAGCCACCCAGATTGGTCATCCTGAGAAATCAAGTTGTGAGCAGGTAACTGACAGGTTTTTAGATGGTAAAAATCACATTCAGTAACATCTGAGCCTTACAACACTTAGGGAAGGGAACTTTCTACAGCTAACAGCACTTAGAAGCCAAAGACTACAGGAACTTTGAAAACAAGTGGGGTCATAAAAAGTAAGTTCCATGATTTATCGTGGACCTGGGGAAGATGATAGTTAAACCAAAATAAAGGAAAGATAGTGATGGAGGAAGAGAGACATTCTGAAGCGGATGAGAGACCTAAGCAAAAAATTGCAAGGAGCAGAAAACTAAAAACAAAGGTAAAAAATAACATAAAATGGAATAATAGCAGATATACTTAGGTGAAAACAGATCAGCTGAAGTGCTACAGGGACAATCCCTCCATCACTGCAGCTTTTGATAAAAATGTACCAGCTTGAGTGAACCTTGGACAGAGGAGCCTGTTTGTGCTGGGGACAGTCACAAAGGAGCAGCCCAGGAGACAGAGTCCCAGTGCAGGGGTACTGAGGCAGGTGAGGGGCAGCAGCTGTGGCCCACAATGAGCTCCACTTGCTCAGCATCTGCAGAGAGTGTAACATTAGCAGTAGCTGTTTCAATAATGCTTTAAACCTTCCTGCCCTCCTTTTCAGAGCTCCAACATGTAGATTCAAATCCCTGGACATTCACAAGCAATTATTTTCTAACGATGCTAGAAGAAAAGCTTTCAGTCCTACAACTTCAAAAACCCCTGCCCAGCCATGCTCTGTGGTTGACCTTTTTCAAGACCTAAATATATATGAGATACCTAAATAAGATAATTGGCCAAGTATAATGCTGGTGTGAGCTGGAAGCCTTATACCAGAGGTGACACAGGCCTCCTCTAAGCAGGAGAGAAACTGCAGGATCTCCATCCTTGCTGGTTTGCCCCCTGCGTACAAAAGCTTCTCTGATGCTCGCTCCTCTCCTGATTTTGTGTGATTTTATTCATGTGCATCCCAGTGTTAGGTTTCACAGTGGATGTACTTAGCTGTACAAACTGTGCCAAGTGAGCTTACCAGAATGGCAATGCTGTGCAGGAGATGGCTCTTTTGCAAGGGCAGCCCCAAATTTCTATTTTCCACTGTCGCATGAGAACAGCCTATCATGCCATAAAAGATATGAATGTTTTGTGGCCTTGCAGATAAGCTAGACAGCCGATCCATCATCTTGACTCCGCATCACCACCACGGTGAAGGGATAAGGAGTGAAAGCTGATGGCTTCTGCACAACAAACAAACAAGCACAGAGACAGTGTTTGCTCATTTCAATGTGCAAAGCTCACTTGTTTAAATATGAATATGTTGCTTATAGACAAATTTTGGTGACAGCAGCCCCGTGGCATCTATCACTGTTTGCACTTCTGCTAAAAATAGTTGTGTCATCTTTGGATTCACTCAGATGCCATGTCTGCAGGTAGTTTTCACTCCCTCCACCACATCTCTACCTGTTACCTCCACCCTCCAGGGTATATCGTGCTCAGGAAGAACTGCACAAGGTTCATGTGGTGTCACAAACACCTGAAATTACTTCCCTGTCCTCACCAAAAGGCTGTACCCTTCTCTCCCTTCTCCTCTCACTTATTCTCTTTCTGTATCATGCTTAGAGGCAAGAAGTGCCAGGCACAGCTTCAAAATGCCCCCAACACCTTCACTGAAGAGTGAGGCTGTCTAAAAGGAAGCACACACTATCTAGACTGCAGAGCAGTTTCTCTCAGACCAGATCATGATAATCACTTCTTCTCCATTTACAGAAAACTGAGTGATTTTGTCTTCCTCCTGCGCCAGCCTACAGCACATTACAGATGTGCTTTAGAATCAAAGCACCGTCTGGAGGAACTAACAGAACTTTTCCATTCCTACGTTTTCATTGTAAATATATATATTCAGATGAAGCATCTGTCACAAATTCAGGGTGATCTGCCTTGAGTCAGGCTCCTCCCAGAGCTCACTTGGGCACTGTGTTTACAGCCATGAAAAGGAGACAATCCCACTCAGGAAACAAGCAGCAGTGAGAAAACATAAAACATGAAATCCAAACACTTCTGGTTTCCTTCAAGAGCTCCAATCCAGGCACTCTCCAAACCCCATTCCTAAGACAGAGCTACATGGAGTTCCGGGAGGATCAGCAAGGTCCAGGCTATTTTCAATAGCCTCTTTGCAGGTTTTGAACCCTGAGAGCAGTGGAAGGTTCCCATGCCCACAGCAGCTTGTCCCTCTGGCATGAGTATCTGCATTCATCCATATGGATGACTTCGGTGCAGGACCAGAGCTTTGCACCCCAGGGATGTGGTACCTTCACACCACTCCTGCAGTGCTGATGGACCAGGGCATCAATGTGCTGTCACTGCCACTCAGAAAGGGGCTCTGAAAATAAAAGGTGTATTCCCCACACCTTGCATGATTTTGCTAGCTCAGCACCTAGCAACCTACAAAGGACCAGCAAAACCCCATGAACTGCAGCACCCATTAGTCTGCAAACCTTCAGAAAAGCATTTTACCTTCTGCACACAATGTACCTGCACCAGTGGTAATCCTCAACATTTTGCAGTCAAGCTATTTTCTCCACTGTGTTAATCAGATTTGCTTTCAGCAGGTTTTTCTAACAGCACATGGGGGAAATTGGGCCAAACTCATCTACATGAGGGCTCCTCCCAGCACTCACACTGACACGGCTGAGTTGGAGGCAGAGTGGTGGGATTAGAGTAAATTCCATGAAGGCACGCACAGCCTGCTTTCCAAGGACACAAACAAGCTACTGCAGCTCCTCCAAGCAGCTGCTGTGGTCCACTTAGCCCCCACCTCAGCTCCCACCAGCAGTTTAGGGGTACCAAAGGGACACATCTCACCAGGGTGCCATTGGAGAGAAAAGCCACCACACAGAAGTCACTGCAGCTGTGTGGTGACTTTGGGCAGCTGAGATTTCAGCAAGGTCTCCACAGAAGGATTTTGATAACCAGTGTGGAAAAATATCTCAATTTATGCAGGGAGAACATCAGCAGCCACATCCTTGGGTTATTTCCTTTCACCAACCACAGTGATCTCAAGCTAATCTCATTTGAACTTTGGACAGCTTGCACTCATCTGGTCCCTGGCCATGCCTCACTACTGGGAAGAGTTTCAGCCCTAGTTTGTGCTGGAGGGAAAAAGGACCTAAAGCTGGACTGCTGGACTGTGCAGGTACATCAATTATAACTCCTCATTAGATGAGGATGACTAAGAGGGATGAAGGGACAGAGCCCTGTGGCTATACACTGAGTGTACTCACTGGGGAGCACAGTGGTTGCTTGACACAGCTCCCTGCAATCTCTTAGAAAGGAAGAAATAGGATACATGTAAGATAAGACTGGACATATTCTCCAGGCCCTGCACAACCCCTGTGCCTGTAAGGGTGTACCCCTGTGGAGAACCCCTTTCCTCTCCAGACCTGTGCTCTGGGAGGGACCCTGCATGCATGCACACCCAAGAGTCATACCTGCATGCTTTTCCCATGGCACTCCATGCTTCCAATTTAAAGATCCAACTGGATCATGAAGGAGCTGGCTATTTACATGAAATACTGTCCCGAATATTTATTAATACAAAGTGAAAAATAACCGATAAGAGAAGCATTTGCCATTTACATCTATGGAGTTAATATCTTGGCTCTTTATTATTTAGTTTCCAGCATCCTTCAGCCCTTATGACTTGCTAACATGATACACCAACACAATGGTCTACAAATGGTTTAACAAATGAAGCTGCTGTTTGAATCTCGAAGACAGAGAGAGGGTCCATAAACAAGTGAACACCAAGTGCTTCTTCCCTTGGCAGTCAGGAATCCACGTTGATAGAAAGTGGAAATGTATCAAGGTCTGTTATCTTCCTAACCACGAAGAAAACTCTGAGAAAATGACTGTTTCCCGTCTTGACTAAGGAGACATTAATTTCAGTGGCATCTGCAGCAATGTTCATTTGGGACTGGCCACAGGTAGTCAATTATTCCTCTGCTTGTCTAGAAGAAGTATGTTTATTCCTCATAATAAAAAGTATTAGTACAATACAGAGTTTATTGCTCTATTAGGAAAGTGACAGGCAAAGAGTTACAGCTTCTTGCAGAGAATGCAGCTAGAAACAAATTTTTGCAACTGAGTGAAATACTACTCTCCTCTCCATCAGACACTCAGAGATTATACAGCTGGAGAGGCAACTGGCAGGTATTTTAGGATCAATATTTAACTAGCCTGTACAATGGAATATTGTATTGTATATTAAAGCTCTAGACTATAACTGTATTCCTTTCTCTGTTTAAAACATTTTTAACTAATCATTCAGACACTGATTTTAAAAAAAAGTAGAGAACTGAATTTTGGTTGCGAGCATAAACAAAGCTGTGCATTGAGCAGAATTTGAGAACATTGTGCACATGCACACTTCGATCACTTTGTGGGATCCACACGTACTGCTCTGCATGCTTCAGTTACTAAGCATTGCCTGGGCAGTCAAATTGTTTTTAAATACCTATAAGTAAACCTTGGAATCTGTTTTCTCCTGTTGTGTCAGATAATAATTCATAATAAATGAACTTCTCTGCAAATACCAAGGGTGCTGTTGTTCACTGTTTGGAGTTTAACACAACGTTAAATAATAGATATCGTTTTGTACTTCTAGCATTTTAATCTCAAACTCAACTTGCATGCAACGACAATTAAATAACAGTTTCCCCATTTCAAAGCTGGAGACCAGACATCTAAACATAAAGTTAGCACATACCTAACTTCAAGCATACAAGCAATCCCTCTGCTTGAACTGAATGGCTCTACCTGTAAGCTTGAAGTCAGGAATATGCAGCTCAACTGATGACTGTAGTATCAAAATGTGTCACACAGAAGGTATTTATCTAGTTCATAAGAAGATCTAGGCACATCTAAAGGTGGTTGAACCAATCCTAAGTCAACGCCTGATTATTTTGAGTAAATCACACTCTAGAAGTGTTTGCCTTCCTCTGATAACTATGGGACCTAGCGGTAGAGTCCAGCCCAGTTTCCAAATACTGAGATGCTGCAGCTAGGCCTGTGAGCCAAACTGTGTCCTAAACCAAAGGGTGCTGTAGAACTGGGAAGAAATGTGGCACTGGTGAAAACCAGAGTGAAACATGGACCTAGCTGAAACTCAGACTGAAGTACCCATCACCTTATTGTGAATGCAACTGAGAACAACATCTGACCACCTGAATCCCACAGGATTAATCTGTTATCCTGAGGGATATCAAGCACAAGGAGACATACATGTTTTTTGAAAAAATAAGTAACCTCAGGCACAATGAAGATTTCACTGAAATAGTGCGAGGTTGGTAGTAGGTGTACAGCATGAGAATATTTCAGATTACTATAAGCGAAATGGACCTTGCTTGTAAAGAACAGCTGTGCTCAGGATACTGCTGAGCATTGATCTGCATGTACACCCACCTGAAAGACCCTGATCTGCAAATGAAAGCAGGAACAAGAAAACTTCATGCGGGGAAACAGACACTTCTTCCCAGGGAGAGAGACAACAGCACATCGAAATCACACTGTGCAAGACAACACTTCTAAATATGTTGATAGATATGATTCCCCATTTGACTCATGGAGCCATCAGAGGCTCACTTCCATGGAGCATTTTTGGGCCTTTTAGTTGACTAAATCGCCAATTTAGAATCTGTCAGACTTCATTATGCAGATTAAGAGTCTCTCCTTGGATTCACTTGTTATGCATTAATAAGAGAGCATTGGTGACTGTATCCCCTCACACAACCAAAGCCTTTCTGCCACTACATAGTAAATTTTGTTCTTTCTCGTGTTCGAAAAAAACCTCAACAGAACAGCAACATGGCTTAGTTGCTATGCAAAACTTAGAGTCACTGCACAGGGATCAGTTCCAGAGTTTGGTTTGATTTGAACCAAGCCAGGCAAATTATGCCTGGATGTGATCTGATGAGATTTTCCTGCTTCCCTGTTTCTCTCATCTACAGGTGAAGTGTGTGCTCAGGCCAGAATGGCACTGAGATCTTCACAACCCTGTGTGATCCTTTTGCTCATTTACTGCCTTCCAGCTTGATGCCTGGTACAGTTGAAATAGTGAGTACCAAGAGGCAGATTTATTATGAATGCTGTTAGGGATCTTTTTTCTCTCTCTCATTGACTAGATGTGACTCAAAAAGTTAATGGTAATTGCTCTCATCTTCATTTAGCAACGAGAGAGAGAGAGAGAGAGAAATGGGAGCAATTTGCAGATCTGAGAACAGGTCATTACAGGTGTGTTATATTAGTGTATTCATGAGCCCCCTGGGACAGCCATGCTGTGATATCCAATAACTTTCTTAATGTGTAATTACACACCATTGGACTATAATTGATTAATTGAAAAGAGAATGTAGGCAGATGCTAGGCCAAGGCTGCTGCTGCTCATTAAATGAATATGTCCTTGCTTCTTTTTAATAAGTTAAGTGAACTACTCAAAAGCAATTAAGTGAGAACTGAAATTCATTAGATTTTAAGTAATTATTGGTATTAACTTCTATAATAAAATGCAGGATTTATATTTTGGGGGATTTTTTACATCCTGAAAGCAATATAATACACATCACTCCTGAGATGTAAAAAAGTGTCTATTGCAGAAAATGAGCAATGAGATATGTGCCCCTTGCATTCAGATCTTCTTCAGTGTGCCTTCAGATAACTATGAGGTTCTACCCTGCCTTCTTGGGATGTCATTCCTGGAAGTCCTGCGTGTCCTAGGGATTCCCAATGAGATGGAGTCACACAATCAATATCCCAGAGCACCCCCAAGCCTCCCTGCAGGCCCACTGAATGGTGGCCAAGCTCTTCTCAACCCTCCTTCTTCCCATGGGCTGGATCTTAACTCTGAGAAGTGGATGAGAAACTCACAATGAGCTGGCAGTGTGCACTAGCAGCCCAGAAAGCCAATCAAACACTGAGAGTGTGGCTAGTGGGTGAAAAGAGGTGATTCTTCCCCTCTACTCTGCTCTCGTGAGACTCCACCTGGAATACTGCACACAGTTCCGCTGCCCTCAATGTAAGGAGGACATGGAAATGTTGGAGCAAGTCCAGAGAAGGCCACAAAGTTGCTAAGAGGACTGGAGCATCTCCCCTATGAGGACAGGCTGAGGGAGTTGGGGCTGTTCAGCCTGGAGAAGAGAAGACTGCCTGGAGACCTCATAGCAACTTTTCAATGCCTAAACGGGCCTACAAGGAGCCAGAGAGGGACTCTTTGTTAGGAACTGCAATGATAGGACAAGGGGTAACGGGATCAAATTGAAGGAAGGGAAGTTTAGGTTAGCTATTGGAAAAAAGTTTTCTCCTGTGAGGGTGGTGAGACACTGGCACAGGTTGCCCAGGGAAGTGGTGGCTGCCCCAACCCTGGCAGTGTTCAAGACCAGACTGGATGAGCCTTGAGCAACCTGATCTAGTGAGATGTCCCTGCCCAGGGCAATGAGGGTTGGGACCAGATGATCTGTAAGGTCCATTCCAACCCCTAAATTCTATGATGATTCCATGATGAAATAAGAAGAGCACAGACTCCTGACTTTCAAAATCCCACTCTCTTACTGCTGTATGTTGGCTCTACAAGGAGACAAAGCCTTCAAACCCTTTTTCTTTTCAATGGGGAGGACAAAATATGCAGCAAGATGAGGCATAAGCCATCTGCACTGTTACAGAGGATCACACTGGTCCATGTAGGCATCTCTTCAGACCTGACAAAATCCATTCTAATTAGCACCTGGCATGACTGAGTGCCAGGGTCAGAGATGCAAAAGGATCTGAGCACTAGAAGACCAAAGCAGTTTTATGGCCTGACCCTGTGCTGCAGGTACAGTGGTGCTGAGGTGCAGTGCAAGGGACAGCTCCTCCCAGGTAGCTGCCAGGGTGCCCCAAGGGTCCTACTGAGCCATCTGCATCTCCTGCACAGACCCCAAGAAGTAAATATTTATAGCTTTGGGTGATGACTTTGGAAATTTTATTGCCAATCTATATGGAAGGAAATCCGATTAATTTTATTTCACCGCACTTCACTTCCCCTGGAACAAGGCGTATCTTTATTCTTTAACATTCTATAAAAACTGTCTGAATTTTATTTAAATCGGTTATGAATGCCAGTTTCATAAAGCAAAGCCACGATTCACAGCTGGTTTTCCTTCCAGGAGTTACAAACTTCTATGAATCCTGCTGCTTTTTTTTTCCTTTCACATATACAGAGGTTTGGGTGGGGGCAGACAATCTTTTTCCTGCTTTTTTATTTTAAAATTTATTGAAATCATTATTAGGAAGTAGCCTGCTGAAAAAAGCATTTTCATCTAACAGTCTCCTAACTTTTTCGATGTTTTAATTTATGGTCAATAAAAAGATTCGAGGTTTTTTCTTAATGTTTAAAAAAACCTCAACAATTTTACAATGAGAATATGGTTAATATGAAAATTATCATTTCAGTAAACACATCAAGTAAGGAAAGCAAAGACTGAAAATAGAGCAATACAACACAGTATTGCAGTGAGGAGAAATTAAGGTTGGAGAAATTATTCAGAGGTCATCAGTAATTGCAGATTTATTAATGAAAATTTTAATGCTTGTTCTGGGAAGGAAGATGACAGATTTGCAGCTGTAATGGGATTTTAATTATTTTCCTTTTTAACAAATGCATTTTGCTTCTCTTTGGAAATAATAATAATAATAATGGTGATGTTGGAAATTAAAAACCAGGAAAGGCAAACTTGTGCTCACGAAGGGTCAATTGCCACATCCTGAAATAATGTTCCTGTACTGGTATGAAGGAAAATGCTAAATTAGAGGCACTGGGGCAAAGTCGCTTGTTATTTGCAGATGGGTGCAGTGGGAAAGGAGGTATGACTTGCTCTTGGCTGAACACCCACCACCTGTAGCCAAAACTGCCCCTTTCCCATTGCCCATCTTCCCACACTGCTTGCCCCTCTCATTGTCACACCTTTTATTCCATCTCTTTAGGTCCCTGAATTATCTTCCTTAATTCGGTTCACTGGACCAAAAAGGCAGGGATTATGCAGAGCTACTGGTGGTACCAACCTGCTTCTGCTGCATCCCCAGCCATGTAGCTTTGTTCCTTTAATTCCCATCTCCTTCCCTTCCTCCTTCCTACTCCCCATGCTCCTGTGAATTTTATACCTTGTATTTTATGTGTCATTGGGAACTGGCAGAGACTTGTCCTCCTTTGCTGCTCTCAAGGGTGAATGGCACTCCCCTGCCCACCCCTGTGGGGAATCCCTCGCCCTCCTTAATGCAGTAGGTCATGGTCATTCACTAACCCAAGTATAAAAAGAGTGAGATTTGGGTCTTATTTCCAGTAGAGCTGCTATCTGAGACTTGCTATGACAGGGTTTTGTTTTCTATTAGTTCCTACATCTGGTCTCTGGTTGCAGCTTTCAGCTTAGATATTATTAATAAAGATCATGTTTTCTACACTTCAAATTAGCCGTTAGCTGGCCTACTGCAGTTCTCGGTCAGAAAGGAGGAAGATGTCTCAGAGCAGTCATTTGTCTTTTCTTGCCTACAGAACACAGGGTGTCATTCAGAGCCCACCTAATTTAACAGGAGGGATGCTATTGATTTCACTGGGCTTTGGATCAGAGGTTGTGGAGTCCTAAATATGGTGTGAGTCAAGAAAAAAAAACCCTATTTCTTTAGTAGCATGGTGGTGCAGGACAGAGGAAGGCGAACAGAAGGCCTGAAAGACCAAGAAAATCTCTCAAGACCCCCGAGAAGACCTGTTGTGACCCCAGGAACAGGACTCAAACCTCCCAGGTCCAGCCTGTGCTGCTGTAACGCAAGCAATGGCCTTCTCTTCCACTATGGGGCAGAAAAACATATCCTTAAAAAGCAAGGCAAGGACACAGCCTGTGTGTCGGGCGAGACAGTGGCTGCATTTGTTCTAAAGCAGTAAATAGATCTGTGCAGACAGGCACAGAGACTATCATTTCCTGGGGAGAGCATATCGCAGAGCGGCTGGCAGGCTGCAGCTCTGTGTTTGGTGCTGTGTTATCCCAGTGAGATGCTGATCAGGGCACAGATGCTGGGGAAGCCAGAGCCCCGTGGGTGCCTACCTGTGCTGGCAGGCAGCAGGCAGGGAGGGTCAGCTGCAGTGGGTGTCAGGGCTTCCTATCCCCTAGGGCTGCAAATCTGCCCCTGGGCTGAGCACTGCCTTTTTTAAGCGTGTTCACCCAACACCTGTGGACTTCAACAGTCTTTAGGAATGTGCATATGATGAACACCACAAAGCCCTTTGTTCAGCCTGACAGCAATTAAGGACCAAAAAAACCTTTACAATAATTTTGCCTGGTTTGTTGCCCTTGCTTGAAAAGAAACAGAATGCAAGTTTTTTTTTGGTGGGGTCTTGAGAAGGTTCTTTTTTAAATATTCCACTATAGCTCATGAACAATTTAGTTTTTGAAAATGAAACATTACAGGCGATTAGTCTACCATATGACCTAAGCTTCACTGTTATTTCAGTCACAAGAAAGGTCGAATTTCATGTGGCCAAGATTACTGAGGTTTTAAGAACATCAGTATCAATTCACTGCTACAATTGCTTTTCTCCATATTTTTGTTCCAGGACCATAACCACCATTCTGACAGCTCTCTGTGCCTGATCCAAAGTCCCTGAAACCAACAGTGGGTTCTCTGACGGCTGTTACAGGTTTTGCATGGTCGTTTGCTCAAATCACTGTGTATGCCACAGTGCAGCTGATGGAGCAGTACCAGTTGCTCTCAGACTGCAGTGGCAAACTGAGAAATTAACTGATGAAATCCATCAGAAAACCACCAAAAAACAGTACCAGTGGTGAGATGTAGCAAACGTTGAGTGCTGCTGAAACAGCACTAAACATGGCTGAGAGGTTTGAAACTCTCATCAGGCTTGGTGCCAGTAGTTCTATGACCTGGAACTCCACAGGGTGTCACATCCCTCTCTCCCCTCTTGCCTCTCTGGGGTGACAAAATGCCTCCTGAGCACAAGATTGGTACCTAACAGGCTAGATGTGGCCCTGCATCCCTCAGAGCTGCTGGGCAGCACTCCTGCTCCAGTTTTCTAGCCAAAAGCTTTGTGCATCCCAAGCTGGGGCCAGGATGAAGGAAGTGCTCTCCCTCTGCCACTTTGCACCTAACAGGGTGAAGGAAGAGCCAGGGAAAGCACAAGGGGAAGGGCACTTGCTTTCTCTCTCTACTAGGAATAAGGAAACAGCACAGGAGAGAGAAAGGGTGGAAAGGTAAGAGAGGGGATAGGGGATAAGCAAAGCTCTCTCTCCCCAGTTCAGTCCTCGTTCGATGGCACTGTGATTATAAATAGACTGAGAGGTATTTTCTTTTAATGCTGAAGCACTAACAGGGAGCAGTTTCACTTGACACTGGGGCACAGGAAGCAGGTCAGATGCCTTAAAAAAGAGAGAATTCAAGCCTCACTTTCTAAAACCAAAACTCTCATGGCCTCCAAAGGATACCAATATGCATATTTACATTTTACTTGACTACAACTGCAAAACCTATTGGCTTCATCTGATCACAAATACTCTCAGTGCTTTTTAAAATCAGTCTAGTAAGTATGAAATCTTTCCCACATTCCAGCACCACAACTCTGAGATTAACCTGCCTGCATCCTTGCTGCCCTGCCTGGATGCCCCACACGTGCCATTCTTCCTGGCCCTGCCTCTAGTGCTGGAACAGCAGAGCAGAACAACACAACTCTAAGCAAAGCATTAGCTGTAGCTCTGGCTCATCTCAGCTTTGCCATAGCCTCCCCAAAGGCCTTTACTCGTAGGAGAACATTTTGCATTTCACATTTCAATTGTAGATGTGTTCTCTGAGCTTCCTCTGCCTCTTTTGTCAATGGTTAAAGATAACTGGACGTAGGTGAGCTTGCACTAAATCCAATCACAAGTTTTTTTAATTTTTTTCTTTTACATAATAGCTTCCAAGTACCAGGATTACCTTATAATTCATTGCATACTGCACTCATGAATTTATCCTCCCAGAGCAGAACTACTAGGGACAGACTTTTTAATTTCAAAGAGGAAAAGGTCATGATTTTACTGCAGGAAAACCATGGATCACCACTGGGTGTGGGACTGGAAATGTATTTTTTTCAGGGTCTTTATGTTTTGTTTGGTTATTTGTTTGCTTTACATATAATCCCATAGCTGTGGGTGGTACTCAGATCATCTCCATAAACAAATGATCTGGAAAGCAACCTGGTGTTTAATTTCCTTAACCCATCAAACCCTCCTTTGCTCATACGACAGCATGCCAATCTGAAACCTTGACTCAATATTCTGGGTAACCGGGGGGAGGAAGGACGAACTGTTGGTTTTTCTTTCCCACTTTTGTTAAAAGGCAACCAAGCATGACTCTTCCTACCCTGACTAACCTGGGTAGGTGCCAGATGGGTTTTTCCTTTCTCTAGGCAATGGCTCAGGAATTTCATCTGGCTAGAGCTGGGGCTGTGGGCTTCTCACTGGTCTTTTCACTCCAGCCTACCCTTTCTCTGCAGTTAATCCCATCTTTCTCCCCACATCCACTATTAGCTGCACTGTATTGCTCCTTGACAATCAGCTCACAGGGGGGACTAAATTCTGCCTTTTCCTTCTGGAAACAAAGAGATGTGCCTGAAAGAAAAGCTTCCAGCCACTCATGGAATAAGAAATTAAAGTCCTGCGGCAGTGCCTATGGGAGAAGACTGGATGGCTGGCCCAGAGAGCATCCTGACCTAGCTCTTTAAAACCAGATTTCTTTTATGTAGTTCCCAATATTTATCATGGATAGCTAAACTCAGAAACAAAACCACAATTCTCAAAATTACTGAAAAGGGCACAATGAAAATTTGGTGTCCTCATTAATTAGAGCATCTTACCCACTTTATTTTCTGTGCCCTACAACAAATACCAGGACATGACATATCTGGATTTAGCATGGGAAATAAATACCCTAACCTAATCCTGTAACTGCACAATGGCTTTCTATACCAATCAAAATACTTAATTGTCACTTTTTTCTTAAGGCACAGAACTACTGTAAGACTTCAAGGGTTTATTTGGCCTAAATTATACCTTTTTCTTCCTCGTATTTCCTATCAAACTTGCTCTCTTTTAAAAAAAATGACAAAAACCTCATAAGAGAGTTGTATCTCACCACCCAAATTATCTCCTCTTCCTAGGAGTAAACAAAGAAAGCATACAATTTGGAATACTCTGCGCTACTTTCATAATACTCCGTGTTACTATGCTTTAAAATCTCTCCAAGTACTGCGGAGTTGCTGTGTGTGCCTGTGGCCTGGGATGTTAAGATTCAGCTGGTGTAGACTGGCTCTTACGGAGAGCCCTGGCATGCAGAGCCAGCAGCAAAGCCCCAGCCCCTGGATCCTGCCTGGCAGCACTCTCCCAGCAGGAGCATTTCCCAAACAGAGGAGCCTGCACTTTTGCCTAAACAAACCTCACTGGAAAATGGCAGCTGAACCCTAAAGCAAAGAAAGCACTTTGGAGCCAAAGCCTCCAATTTCACCTGACAGGCTATTACACTACTTACTCTCCACTGCACTCAGAAAACTCCAAGGATTTCCTGATTCTCAACAGCGTAAACAAGTTTTAGTTTCTCTTTCATTAAAAAAAATCTCACCTTTTCACTCAGCCAGCAGCTGACTTGCACTGTGAGACTCTGGCTATGTTTTTACCATTTGGAAAATATATTTTTTTAGGGGATCAGTCATCCCACTCCTTTCTTTCATATTTTTTCCCCTCTCCCTAGGAATAGTGACTAGGCTTTAAGAGAAAGGTGCTGTCTTAACGGCCAGTTCTGGTGAAATTTGCTTTACACTCTAGCACATTTTAATGTAGCACTGCTTGCCAAAAAGTAAATATATAGAAGGAAACCCTCTACCTCTCTGTGAAACACATAGCATCTTCAACAAATCACATAGGTTCCCCCACCACCCAAACCTAGGCTCAACATCATATTTTCACTGAAAGTTCCTAAAATACATCTTTAAAAACAGCAGAGGTACATATTCATTATTTATCTATTTTTTTTCCACATACAAATTGAGTACAGATTACATCCCTGCCAATTTCATTTCCAATAGCATAGGAAAAATAAAACTAGAACAAATTGCTTTTATTACTTCCTTAAACAAGAACTGAAACTTGTCCAAAAAAGCACATGAAAGACTAACTTCGATGACTTGAGCTTCTGCCAGGTACAGGGGTGATATAATAAAGCAAAAACTTAAATGCATATTAATAGAGGAATAAGCAATTGGGCATTAAAAGAATGCTTGATTTTAATAGCACAAAGCGGGTTAATTGGTTCATTGATTGCTTGAACTAAAAATAAAGCAGATTTTCAATGGAAATAATATATGACTTATTTTATATCATGTTGTCTCCCAACTCTAGTCCTGAATTCTTCCAACACCAAGAAGCCCTGTTGGCTTTGGGGGCATCTTGGTGTGCTGTGATGGTTTGACAGGCCTGATTGGACCAGCAGCACAGTAATTAAGCATGGCCTTGGAGAAACAGTTACACTTATTTGGCTCAAGAATTATGACTGCACCAGGGAATTGCTTTTTTTGTGTTTGTCTAGATTTCTCCCCTTAGGATGTAACACTGCTGCCCCTGAAAACAACACAAACTTTGCAAACGGTTTAAGAGGAACCAAGACCAGACCTTACAGGTCACGTTGCTTTTGTCTGAGGAGAACTACACTGGGCACAAACTGACCCTTCTGAGTGACACCTGTGGCTCTACAAAGCACTGTCTTTACCTACCCAGGTGTTGGCTCAGCACTGGGGACACCTGTGGGGTAGGAGAGTGAGCCCACTAATGCAGGTGTGGCCAAGAGGCACTGTGGCCAGTGCTGGGAGTGGGGACACTCCACCCGCCCTGGGCTTCTCTGATCAGCTGACTGGACCTGCGGCTGGCTTCAGTGCTGGGTTATGTTGGCTCAGCAGCTCAGCTTTGCTGGCTGTTGCACCTGGGACACCAAAATTAGCATTTGGCCCTGTATTGTCTACAGGGGAGGCAGGCACAGGCTTAGTGCAGGGAAAACAGAGCTTGCTCCCCCTCTGCCACCCACCTCTTCTGTAGTTACAATGACAAAGAAACAAGTGGTGTTGTTTCAATGTACAACCCCATGTCCTGACTCTCTACAAATACTCCATTTAGCCAAATCATACATTTTACTTAAATGCAGCCGAGAAGAAAGGTGAATACAAGGGAGAGATCTACAAACTTATCGAAAACTCCCTTTTTTGAAAGCCATGCATGAATCTCTTTTAAATGTATTACAATTCATCCTCTGATTACTTTAGGCAAACAGAAAAACTCATCATGGGGCACTCATTTTCGCAAGCTAATCAAGAACATTAGGTCCCAACAGA
>NW_008676580.1:37570-53979 GCF_000695815.1 Acanthisitta chloris | reverse complement strand
TGCTTGCTTTTAATCTTGCCTAGCTGCAAATGCTAAAATGAACAGCGAATTAACCCTGCCTTGGAACAGAGATTCTTTCACAGCTGATATCATCTCTCTTATGGCTTGTAAACACTCCAGGCTCCCTGTATGTGCTTTCCTGGCTTTCGCTCTTTCCCCACAGCAGAGGAGAGGAGTGGAGAGGAGAGGAGAGGAGTGAAGAGGAGAGGATGCTCCCAATTGCATGCAGCTCTGAAGGAGAGGAATAGGCAAGCTGTAAAGGGAGGATTGCCTGTCAGCAGAACAAAATGCAGCGCCACCACCCGAAAACAAGGCAGAGCTAAAAGGTGGGTGGGAGAGTGAGTTTTGGGGGGCTTGGGGGGAAGGGGGTGGGTTTCGTGCATCACCAGCAACTCCCTGCATGGCTCTCCCTGATTCATCAGTGCAAGACAAGGTAGTATGACAAGGCCATTCACGTGCTGTCATCAAATATAAGAGATTTTTCAAGCAATTTGAGATCTTAAACTGTTCACGGATAGCAGAACCAGCATTAGAAGGCTAAACAGGAACAAAAAGCCTATCATATTTCATAATGTATGTCACAACGAACAAACGCCTTTAAAAAAAAACGGTTTTCACTGTGCTAAAGTAACAATCTAGACTTGTTGTAAGTATGTTATTCTTACAAGTAGTTCGCAGTTATTCTTGAAGGCAAGTCTTGGAGTTTCCTTAGCATAGTGCTGCTGGGGAAAATTTTCAGCATGTCCATCTTCATCTCTAGCCTGAAGGGAAATATAATGGCCTATTTAGGGACTTACAAATAATGGAAGGAAAAAAAATAGCTAAAAGCATAACAGCTCAGATCATTAAAACAGACGGGAATCCAAAAATACAACATTATTTAGAAGTTTCTTTAAATACTCAGTACACCTTTTAGATATGAGAACTTGGGATGCTATTTTCTTACATAGCTTAGGTTGAACATGCAAATTCATCGTGGTGTAATAATTAGAACAACAAAAGACAAACCCGAAATGAAATATTTGAGCTGGAAACTGTGAATAACTCAGGGTTTCAATTTACTTCATTGCATTTTTCAGGATTACATTATATATGTACTCGTTTAAACTTTTTTTACATGCGTAAGCGATCCCTAGATAATGTACTTGTATTTTCAGTTTAACAGCAAGGCCAAAATAAAAAAAGTTTTCATACTCATAATTTACACGTAATACTATTATAAATAAATGGATTCCCCCTCCATGTTTATGTGAAGCTTTGAAAGGAGCAATCATCTAGCAAGAACAATGATCCTTCAGTCAAATATGGTCAAAATATTTAATGACAAAGATGCATTAGAAGTTACCGGTTATTTGGAACTGTGTTGTTAATTAAGAAAGCTGAAGTTTAAATGGAGACATTACCAGAGCCCATTAGCAATCCTGCTTGCATATAGTATTTTTTCCTTCTCATCTACAGCATTTTCTGCTTTGGAGTTAAAGCAAAAGGGAGAAGCAGGTGAAAGGAGGAGTGTCAGCAATACGCTCATTACACTGTTCATTTGAGTGACACTTGCACTCCGTTCCGCTCCATCTCATCTGATTCCTGACTGTTCGCTCTCTCCCTCTCACAGCCTCCCGAAATTCACAGCTGAGCTGTCTCCCTCACATATGGCTTGCATATAATTATGCACATTCCATTTTACACTGCATTAAAATGATGAGCTCCTGGCTCTCTGCCAACCTATTTAAGTCAGCCCCTGCCCAAAGGAGCCGGGGAGAGGAGGAGGGCAGAGGCGAGGAGACCGCAACGGGGCGAGCGGAGCGGGCAGAGGCAACGGGGTGAGGGGGCAGATAGCCCCACTCCCTGTGCCTGCTGCTGCCCCGGGTGTGTGTCCCCGGGCAGGGGGACGGGTGCAGGGATGCCCAGGTGCAATGTGGGCACACCTCGGCGGCTGGGGCAGCATATCGTCCGCCCGTCGCGCGGCGTGAACTGCCTGTCGGCACGTGCGACACGCACGGGGGCTCCTCGGCGTTGGCATTTGTGAAAGATATTTACACCTTGTGGGCTCTGCGACTTGTTTGTCTTCAAACAGGCTTCTGCCTCTCCCTGGGGAGACGGGGTGGGAGAGGGGAGACATGGGCTAACAGCACAGTTGATTTTGGGGAAAACATGAAGAGTCTGCACCTTGATGAAAGCCCCTTGGCTCCAGCAGGCTCTGACACAGGCCTCTGCTTGTCCGCCACGCGTGAACGCAGCCTGCCCAGGAGAAAATACCATTTTTAACAGTGCAAAGTTTGTCCCAAAGTATATTTTGAGAAGTGCCTACAATTGATGACTATTGCGAGAAGTGGGAAATGAGTTAATTATTCTCTATGTTTCCTAGCATCTTAGAGGTATTTTCTTTCAGTGCCCTCAAGAGTTGCAGGGTGGAAAGTGTTTACAATTTTTCATTAAAACCACAAGGAAGAGGCAGAGCATTCCTGAGCACCTGAAATCACTTTTATATTGACAAAGGTTTAAATGTATTCTTCTAATTATTAGTTTGAAACTGAAACCTCTCCTACACAATAAATCTACCTTCATGCTACGAGAAATAGAAAGTCCAAATCTGACTGTCTTTTGTAAAAAAAATGTCAATTCTCATTTTGAAAACAAACTTTGTCCTTTCTTTTCCTCCATGAAGGAATATGGGCAACTCACTGAAGCTCCTCCAGGTCATCCAGAAGACAACTGGGGGATGGATGCCTTAAAAATGCCTTGCAGAAATAGACCTGTCAGCTTGGGATCACATGTGCCAACAGAGAGCTCAGTGATGGAAGCTAGTGAGATGCTGGGGGGGCACAGATGTTGTGTAGGGCTCTGAATGCTGTTGGTGCTCCAAGACCCCCTGAAATTTACCTTGGCACCATGCTAGCCATCGTGCATGTGATGGCTGGCACACTGTAACCTGCCAGTGACCTTCTGGAGCATTTTCTTGTAAAATGAAATGGATATCAGGGTGTTCATAGTGCATGTATCAAAATATAGAGACAAACCCCACGGAGCTTGACCTGCTTACCAAAATTGCCAGTTACACAAAGGTTACTCACCTCTGCTGATGGCAGGATCCTACTGATCCAAACCTTGTTGTATGTACTTTTGAATGTAACTAAAATCTCCTAGTTTCAAAACCTGTTTAGCTGCATACTGCTATAATTTACTCAGGCAGCAGAAATGTGCTTAATTTAACTAGCTGGTTTCCATTGTAAAAACACCTATTCTGAGTACTAGGGGCTAATTCTCCAGTTGCTTTACATAAATTCATTATATTTATATAAATTCATTAGCCATCTTCCAGTTGTAAATAATTTGCAGAAGGAAACACTCTTACACAATGTTCAGCACTGCTCTAAGCATATTTTAAAAAGTGCCTCAGAGTTTCTCTCACAATAGTAATACTGTGGTGTGCCTGTGCCTGCACTGACCCACTCTCAGTCACTGCTGCACATCAGTGAGTGACTGCCTGAGTTCCCCAGCATCTCAACCTCACTCACAGCATCTGCCATCTACAGCTTTGCCATCAGGCCTGGCTGCCATGGGATGTGTTTCGCCTGCTATTGTTTAAAAGGAAGCAACTGCATAAAAATCCCAGGGCAAATCTGTGATTGCTCTGATTTTTTAAAAATGCTTTAAAACTGCTAAAACCATTATAGAAATGCTCTCATCAAAAAACGTATGTCCAAACTTCTAGATGTGATTGATCGCGTATATGTAATATATGGTACAACTGCTCTCACAGCACATTTTGTTCCAGGACAAAAAAGGCTTCAGCTCCTTTTCTGATGTCTGGAACCATGGTGAGCACTGCTAGCTTTATCAGTGCAAAACTGCTGCAACTTCACTGTGGCCATGCCTCTCCTGGGATATACTGAATCTCCTAATTCAATACCCTCTACTGGCAGGGAGCCGCTTTCCCGTCAGCTGCGTGGGATCCAAGAGGGAAACCTGCCCATCTCCAGCCCCTGGGATGCCAGGCTGGACCCTTGACAAAACCAGCAGCACATGCACCACTCCAGCTACTCCTGGCAGAGCAGAGCACATTGCCCATGGAGCAGTGTTGGCAAGGAAGATCTAGCAAGGAAACTGCAGTTGACTTGGTGGAGGTTTGGCTGTAAGGTCAGCCTGATGACAGGCTGTGTGGGAAATCATGGCCTTTAATTGCAGGTTAGATATCAGCAAACCCTTCTTAATGACAGGTACAGCAAAGCACCAGAGCAGATTGCCTAAGGAGAATGTCAAAGCTCCATCACTGGAGTTTTTTAAGAGCAGATTAGGCAAACATCTGCCAGGAATGACACGCTCCTGATGTGGGGAAGCTGGACAGACGAGAACATCTCCTTTCCTAGATTCCTGTCTTCTCTGCTTTCTACCACTGATCTTTGAAGGAAAATGGGAGAAGGGTAAGGAAAAAAACACTTTAAAAACCAACAGAAAACAGGATCTGGAAGGACCTCTCTGAAAATAGCACAGCATTTGATGTTCAGAGATATGTGTACTCATTAATAAGTGCATGATGACAACTATCTTTGGTTACAGAAATTGTGCTATTTGTTCGTAAGCCAGCCAGCCTATATTTGTGAAAGATGCCAATAGTTTGGAAACAGACTATATATTCAGTCAAGATTCCTTTTTTTAACACGACGGAGGAAGAACAATCTACAACAGAATTTCCTCCTCTCTAAAGTGTGTGGATATTTGTTTCTCCATATTCTCAGAGAAAAATTATCTTGATCCAGACAGAGGATTTCTTAGCTTCAGTGTAAGTCTTTTTATGCAGCTTTAGCCTTGGGAGAGGAAATCTGTGCTTACATTTTAATATTAAGGGCAGGATCTCATGATAGTATAAATCACAAGGCAGGTTGAACCAAATAATTTATTAAAATGGAACTTTTTAATGCAAAGCTTCCACTAAAATGGGACAATGCATTTGCAATGAAATCCTGCTGCTTAGTCCACAAAACTTTAATGCCACTTAACCAAAAACACCTAACATGTATTTTCTAAGAGTAACAGTCACTTGAGTAATGCAGAGTGACAGAATATTAGCCTGCTTACTCAGGATAAAATTGCCACCTAGGTTCCATAAATGTCCTTTAAAACAGATGAAACATGGGACCATTACCCCTAGACACATTAAAACAGGCATTAGTCGAATGCCTCTGGCAGGACAAAAAGTAAGTTGCAAGAAGCTGAATAGCGTTGCTATAGAAGCACAGATAACTGCATCAAGGCTCCCATCCCGCGGCGATGAACAGAGGAAGTTCACATCACCCTTAATCCCATTGTCTCCAGGGGCTGTCTGCAGATGGGAACTGAAAGCTGTGTTTCCGTTTCCACCACAAAGGTTATCTCTCCCTTCACTGAAACTCGAAGGAAATCCTCAGGGGGACCCAAATCCTTGAAATTCTAGTTCCTGCGCATTTCCGTTGTCCCAGATAATCAATTATCATGCTCTCTACATTCACTCTACCAGCAATGGTAAAAATAGTACTAAACTTCCATCTGCTGGGTATACTCTTCCCAGAAATACGAACATACTTGCTGTGGGCTGGGTGGTGGGGGAGCCTGACATCAGGGTCTCTGGTGGTGGTTGTGTGCTGGGAATGGAGAAGGGCCAGGGAAGATGGTCTGGAGAATTTGTCCCCTAGTTCAGCAACTACACAGTTACAGGAGTGAGAGGGCCCTCAGTTCAGGGAAAGTCTTCCCTCTGGGAAAGCTCCCACTAATGTTTGATGAGAGGTTTGCTCTTCACAAGGATTTCAGGACTTTTCTGAATCACAGGGTGATGGAATAAGTGATATTTATTAGCTTGTTGCCTCTCTCAGCTTTACTGTATTCACTAATCTCTACAGTTGTAATATTTTGCCACTCCAAGCCTCTAAAATCTTCTCAAGCTTTTTGCAAAGTCCCAGGTATTTTGAAACATGTCAAGACAATGTTTCATAAAATTTCCCAAGACTCAGATCAGTGAAAACAAAGGACCTAAAATCACAGTGGTTGCTTATGACATTGTTATCATTTACATCCCACAAAAATTGAGATTATCTCCTTTGCCTAACCTCCTGTGATCAGTCCAGGTTAGAGGTGACCACTCTACCCACTATTTTCCAGCCTGGGGTCTCTGTCAGCAGTAGCCCTCTGCACACTTGGTGGTAGTCTATGGAGAGCTTGCAGGTCATATGCTACTAACTCCTCTTGTTTCCAGCTGCTAAAATGCATTTAAAGACAGCTAAAAATACATTAAATACTTTCCTAATGTTATTTTTCCATGTAAGCAACTGCTGTAGTCACCACAGGAATGTTATTTGATCGCCAAGGGGAGGGGAAGTGGTCCGCAAGGCAATCTGTCTACTGGAGGTGATCTACAAAGTTTAAAAGAAATTGGGAATATGCCCTCCTATAATTTCTTTAGTAAGTATGCAAATAAAAACCAGAAGGGCTTTTGCTGACTTGCTACCTTCTCTCCTCTCCCGAGACATGCCACCCCAACGTGCACACAAACACATGTACCAACACACACGTGCACATCTCCACCCATTATTTAAGTTAGGAACTGAGATCTTGCTTATGCTGGAAGAAGTCATCAGTGGGCAGAAACCAGCAGAACAATATCAGCATGACAAGCAAAACTGCACGTGCAGCTCTTCCCAAGTCCTGAGCAGAGGGTGTACTGCTGGAGACAGGTTTGTGCCATTTTATTGCCTGGGATCTATCCACAGCCTTCCTTAAAATCTCCCCCTGGCACTCAGCTGGTCCTGGCTCCTACGTTATACAATACAGACTCCACAACTGTGTCACTTTCAGAGTGAAGTTATATGGTCCCCAAGAAGGAGCAATAATGTGCCAGCAAAGATACAGTCCCTAAGCAGAGCCCAATGCTAAATTTCCCACAGGCATCCTCAACAAGACAAGGGTTCCTATCGTTTGTGTATCTCTTACTCACAGCTGCTCATGTCTTACTCTGACATGTCCATTACTGGCACTGATTAATCTAGACCCAAACTAACCTTTGTTCAAACTTTAGTTGCTCTTTCAAAAGCAAATACAAAATCTGAAGGCAAAAACAACTAATAGCCAAGTGGATTAGAAAAACATCTCAAGTCCACGTGTTCTGGAGAAGGTTTGGTGTGGAAATGACTTCAGGAGGCAGTGCTCTGGCTAGTGTGATTCAGCCCAGAGTCCATCATCCTGAATACCCTCAAACTTCTCCATTGTGCTGACAAAAGAACCACTCCCTGACTTCAAAAATAAACAGTCACCAGGACAAACCTGCTATTCTAACCAAACACAACCCACACCACCTCATTGTCCCTTTCTAAACTTGTGTAAAATCTCCTGGCAAACAGGCAGTTTTGCTGAGAAAAGCCGACCCAGAAAAACTGCATTACAACAAAGAAGGAGAAGGTGCCAATCTGTGGAATGATAGGACAGTGTTTCTGAAATTATCCTTGTCAAAGCAACTGAGGACTGTCACGTTCATTTTCTTGCATAACTAAAGCACACTAAAAAATCCAAACAAATGCGCCTGCAAATCTGAAAAACAGTTATTTAAAGATTTTTTGCTTCTTCTTTTTTTATGTATTAAATTTTTCACTCAGAATTTCATGGTATAAAATTGTCCACAGTTTGTGTTTAAAATGCAAGCTGCAAACTCTATTATAATGTAAGGAATATTATAAGTGAATCACAAGGAAATACTAATAGCAGTACTACTCTAGTGCCTGCTAAAGCAATAACTTTCATCCTACTGCATTTAAAACTTACATCAAAAAAATAAAAGGATTCAGCTTTCTAGATTCTATAAACCTTTTCCTCCCCTTCCCCAGGTTTTTTTCATATACTTTCTAGAAGAACACTGGTTTCTTGCTGGGCTTCTCATCCTTCCAGGCAAAATCAGGGTTTTTTTTTTTTATACAGATTGCAATGCTGTACATTTATAGCCCTTTCTACCACAGTCATAAAGTACCAAGGGAAAACTGGTGATCACCTTCACTTTCCCAATACATCCAGAAAGAGCAACTGAAGCAAAGATAGCAGTGTCTACTGCCCTGGACCACATTTATATAGAAAGAAGACTAGAAGGATTGAGATGTTAAATGACTTACAAGCAAGTGAAGGTGTTCCAGCCTCCATCCAGTTGCTCAAGAAGGAAACTGCCTAATTCTCTCAAATGAAAACTCTGCATTAAACCTCTTATTCCCACTGCATTCCAGACTTACAGACCTTTTCCTTCCTCTATGGGCTAAGAACCAGGCGGTTTCTGCAGCTTTCCTGGCTTCTGCGGGACTGCACTACCCTTTCCCTGACAGGTCATGGCATGGTGATATATGAGAAGTGTTCAGGTGGCTGCCTCAAAAGCTAATTTTTCAAACTGCAAGAACCTTCAACCATATCATAAATTTTTAATAACCAGTTCCGAATTGTCAGGGAATAAATATGATAACAAACACATAACATTGAGATAATTCAAAATAAACTTTGTTTATGGCCCCTTTGAACGTTTTTTTGACAAGTCACAGCTGCTGGGACCTTTATAAAACTGAGCCTATCCTTCTAATCTCCCTCCTGATTCACGACAGGCCTGATCCAGAGACACTAATGGACTATGCCTGGCAGTTATTGCAACATACTCAATACACAGCCTAAAATATGGCTAGGAAAGAAATGAAAATACACTACAGACTTCCCTATAGATTCCATTTTTATAATGGGCAGCTCGCACCCGTGCAGTCGATAAGCTTTCCCTGTCTCTTCACATTCCCTGATTATTATAATTTAGGAGATCAAAGCATTTTCCAAAGGATTCTGTGTGTTTCACTGTCAGGTAGGTCAAGTATCCTTTCTCACTTCTGCCATTTCTACAAGGAATCCCCAGCCCAGATGACAGACCAGGGTGCAGGGCAAGCACACGTTTCCAATAAGCCTGCCAGAGAAGCAGGGAGACAGAAAAACAAAACACAGCATCAAGGACAAAAAAGACAAAAAGAATAATAAAAAAAACCCAACAGGAAAAAAAACAACCCTCAAATGTTGGTTAGGGTTAGCTAAGGCTCACAGACCAACCCAAATCGCTATCCCTAGTGAATTTGTTTCAATGAATCTGCTTATTTCATGCTTGAGCGTAAATACCACAGCAACAATGCGGATTTTCTCTGATTGCAGTGTCAACATATATGATTAATCATCTTGACTCACAGCATATTTTTTTAAAGCAATTGCAGGCTGGTTTAATGAACTCCTCTCCCACTGGCTTTTATAGACTAGTCATGATCAACATACCATTAAGATAAACCTTGCGCCCCATCCCTCCCCTCTCTGACAGCTTGCCTTATTTGCCTCACAACAGTCAATATCCAATTAAGAGGCAACAGATTTGATCGATACAGAAGGTAACAATAAGATTTAAACAGCTGGCAAATTCTACATGTAGTCTTTTTCTTCAATTCCCATCTTTGTGGTATATAAACAGCTTTTCACTTTGTATAAATGCAGAGAAGAAAAAACAATGGCCAGGTCTGGCTGGTAAAGCTTTCCCTCAGATGGGCTGTGTCTGCGAGCTACTGCACAGCAATAAAGGCTTGTCTGGGGTCAGAATGAGACAGGAAGGATCTTATTCTCTGTATTTTCTGTGGCATTTTAAAGGGTGAAAACAAAAACCCTTCCTGCTCTGGTTATGAGCAACACGTCACATTCACACATGAAAATGGAGGGGCTGTAATATTATTAAAGCAATCATTTTTGAGCTGGGTGAAGGGTCTGGAGAGGGGGCCAAAACCCAACAGGAACAGAGTGTAGGCAGCAGAATGGGCAAGGGAGAGGGTGAAAAGAAACGAGGGGAAGCTTTGATACAAATGACATATTCTATAACCTTAATATCATCTCCCACTTTTTTTGCCGATGATGAATGGCTGCAATAAAAGATGGGATAGGGGCAGATATAAGCAGGAAAAAAAGCAAAACCTGGCTGGTAGTGAGGAGCATTCATTACAATTCCCAACAGCCCAGCTGGATGTCAGGGACTGAGGTCACAATATTGCCACTGCCTTTGGGTCTAATACCAGGTATAGTACTTCTCCCTCATCTCCAGCCACCTTTTTTTGAAGCTTTTGTTCAAAGTTTTACTTTCAAAGACATTTCACAGAGCAATAGGCTGACACAGTTCAAATGGGGTAGTGCTCCTTTTCCAGGATTTCCACTCTTTAAATAAGAAGTTGTGATCATGGGGGTTGCCATGCTCTCACTGACAAATGGGACCTAACTCACACAACTCTGAGCTTACTCCCAACACAGGCAGAAAGTTATTCCTAAATCACAGTGGCTTGCCTGTGTTCTCTACTGTCCACTGCAGCCCTCTGTCCTCTGGAGAGATTCCAGCAACATATATCATGTCTAAAACCAGGAAACTGTCTGTTCAAACTCACAAGAAAGTTCAGAGCACACATCTTTTCAGGCAGTGGGAGGCAATCAACTACAATTTATCTTCCCAACTTGCCTTGGGATTTCAGAAGTCCCATTCTGAGTTGTCTCCTTTCTGTCACAATAAGATGAAATGTGCTGAAAAACACTTATCTTCCCAGTTCCCTTCACTACCACCTTCCATGGGGAGCAGATGTGGATTGACTAGGTTTCTGAGTCTAAAGGAATCCACTTCCAACTGTTCCCAGCAGTTTACTTCAGGCCCCTGGGCTTATAAGACTACACCTTTGTTTTCAACTCTATGCATTGTTACTACAGAAAAAAAAGTAAATATACTACTCTAACTCTTAAAGATAGGCTTAAAAATGGGGATGCTTCCACCAGAAAAAGGAGCAGGCAGAAACACATACATCATCTTTCTGTCTTCTGCATTCACTCAAATGCCATTTGTCACCTCTGTCCCTGACCTGCCTGGCCCCTTCCCACACAGCCTGTGTGTTTTGCCAGCCCTCCTGCAATCCTCATTTTGATGCTTGGACTTGATGATCAATTTTGATGGTTGGGCTTGACAACCTTAAAGGTCTTTTCCAACTTTAACAATTCTATGATTTGATTATTCTCTTTTCTACTTCTCACTCTCAGCTCCTGTCTTGAAAAACATCTCTTGAGGCTTCACCAGACTCCTGCAAGCTCCAGGCTACCACTGTTGTCTCCTCAGCATAAGCATGAGTGTTTACATGCCATCCCTACCACTTCAGGGGGGCACTGTCAGCTTTTTTAAACATCTATGTGTTTATTCCAGACTCTTATATATTTGACCCTTATGTAGCTCAAACTTGCCAAGATCTATTGCAAATACTTAGCCAATAACCTTGTTTACAGCTCTGGCCACTTTTAATGTTTCCTCATTGTTCAATGGACTATTTGGTGTCACCTCAAATGTGCCACCCATTGGGTTGCTGGCCCACTTAAGTGCAGCTGATGGTCTATGCAATAGGTCTGCTGCCATAGGTCTGATTATCCTCAAACGTGGAGCTATTGCTTCCACAGGGAAGAAAAAAAGATGGAGTTAGGACATTCCTCTGCAAAGCTGATACCACAGCTACAGAGATGAGAGCTGCCAAAATCACATCCCTGCACAGTGAGTGCCCCTGGGCCCTCTGTTCAAGGGCTGGGCTTGAAGCAGACAGGTGGGCTCTGCAATATTCAGAGAGCAAAGTGCTCTTGGTGTTTCTCCACTCCCAGGTTGTAAAATCGAGTGCTTGACTCTTCTGTTGTCAGCACAGGGACTTATCTATCTCAGTTTAGGGCAGAGTTGAAAGGATGCCTCTGTCTAACCAGAGTCTGGAGAAAACTGTAGAAATGTGGCCTTTGGTCTTTCATCCATCATGCACAGCTCCACAAATTCCCCATTGTTTGACCAAGATGTAGACATCTTTGTCTTGCTCACAGTGTATATTGCAGTAGGAGGCAGCAAGGCTTGGAGGAAAGTGATGCTCTTATTACTACTGATGCTCTTGTTACTACTACAGAAGTACAAACACATCAAACAAAGAACCAGCTCTAAATAAACACTAAGCACATTCTTACTCTTCTGAATATTGCTGCTATCTGAAAACCTTAACATCATTTTCTATTCCGTACCCGATTCCCTCAGAATTCAAGGCCCAATTCTCTTGCCTGCATCCAGACCACCTTGCATTTGGTATCAACTGTGTAAACTACAGGAATGGTCTTGACCTTTGTTGTTCCTAGCACACTTTTTCCATCTGTGCCTACAGATACTCTAAAGTAAAGAAAGCACCTGCCTGCCCTTCTACACAACTGTGAGTGAAGCTAAGCTTAGGCAAAGGCCAGAGCCAGCAAGATAACCACTGGGGTGGTGACAGATGTTCAGCCTAACACAAGATTGAGGCCAGTGGACAGGAAAATCCATCTGTGTTTCCCAGTACTGCTAGCAAGAGGAGCACCATGGTGGTAGCCATCATCACCTTTTCATTAGCAACAGACTGGTCAAAGAGGGAAGAAGCTGAGGAATCATCTTTTCATACTCAGAGTATGAGTTCCAGGAATAGAATTACAATTTAAATCAATTACATCTAACCATGTAATTAACATTTGTGTCAGTTTATTACAGGCATCTTCATCATCAATTCTGTGAAATGCAACTTTTTTTGTGGGGAATGAGATGGAACAACCATTTGTCTCACTTGCATTGTTTATATATTAATCGTTAAATTGTTACTAATATTATTAATCTCATTATCCTAATTACATGTGTTCTGTCTTTTTACAGTAGTATTCCTTCCAGAATTAGACTGCTTCACACATCTTCACTGTTCCTCTCTCTTGGTTTAGAAACCTGATGGGGAATCAGAAAGGTGAAAGGAGTATTAAGCACAAGAAGCTGCAACATCAGCTGCTTAGCAGGAAGGGGAAATCTATGAATGCTCTTTAACAACCGCCACACTTCATGGCAGAGCATTTCACACGGTGGGAGGTGAGGTTTAAAAAAATTGGACCACTATAATCCTTTAAAAGCAGACAGGGTCTCTTTCTGAAAGTCTAGGTCATGTGCCTGGCACTGCCTCATATGGAGTCTCTCTTCCGCCATTTGTTTATTTGCTTCTGGCAGTTTTGGCAGTGAGGTATCGGAGTGAAATGCACACCACTCCATACATATGGTGGGAAGAATCTAGTGCATCAGTTGAATGCATACTGTACTGTATACACATTCTGTTTTATCTCTGAGCACAGCTGTGCTGTAAAAGCTTACAAAATGTGAAGCCTTCTGTGCAGCAAAAACATCGACAGGAGAAGCTGGCCTATAACTTATTAGGTTGTGACACAAGCCAAAAAAAGCCGGAGTTACAGCTGACAACTCCTGGCATCGTGATGAAAAGCACAGTGGCTCAAGCTAAAGAGGGAGTGTCAGTCCTAACTTCATGTTTTGGACTTTCACTGCCATGGGTCACAAATAGCATTGCTAGTTTGTTCTAAGACAATGATTCCCAACCCTTGTGCATGGCTTCCAGTTAGTGACTGCAGCAAACAGGCAAATCATCCCCCCAGTGCCCCACTGTGCTCACAGGCAGCCTGTGCTAGGAAGGGATTCAAGGAGGGGGTGGGAAAGAGCCAAAAAACAGTTGTGCCTCTCTTCCTTGTCCAGCACAGCAGCCTTCAAGCTGGGATCAGTCCTGCATCCCCTACTCCCCCAGCACTTTGGGCTGGAGGTAGTGGAAATACACAGTAGGAAACTCTCTTGTGCTGGTTGGAGCAGATGTCTGGCAGAATTTTTTTTCACCACAACCTTGAAACAGGAACTCTTTATTTCAATAAGAACGGCCACTCTGGGTCAGATCTAAGGTACTTTAGCACAGGTTTGTCTCCAGCAGTGGCCAGTATCACCCTCTCAGGCAGAATCTGAGGAGCAATGGGCTACCAGTCATTCCAGGGCTACAGACCTGCCCTGAGGGCAGTGGGAGAGGGTGTGTGAGAAGTTTGATAAGTGAGTTTGGCCTGTATGTCCACAGTTCCTGGATTTTTTTACATATATCTCACTGTGCAGTGCTGAGCTAGGTGAGATCATAGTAAATCTCCTTCCCTACCTACTGATGGACTCCATATGTGCATGTATGTGTAGGCAGGGGAAGTGTGGTGAGTAAGCAAAATAGAGAAGGGAAATACAAGGTGGGATGGCATTTTTAGGATGCAGTGGAAATGCCCCAATAAGAAAGCTATAACTGGAGACATCACATTTCCTCCCTGAGCCCACAGGAATGAACTCCTCTAGCTGAGAGCTGGACGAGTCTGGGCTGACCTGTGTGCTTCCCATGCATGCTGTGAGGGTTCCCTGGCTGGAGGAAAATATCCCTCCAGCCCAGCCTCACTGCTGCCTGACATGACACCAAGTCTCAAAGTGGGCCTCTGGCTCCAGCAGATTCCTTGTCAGACACAGGTTGTAGAGAACACAACCTTATGATAGGAGAGCACAGCAGCACTCCATAGGCACTCAGCCAAGAAAATTGCACTCTTCACTGCTCTTCATGCGAACTGATTTTTCTCAGGCAGGAGACCACCTGATTTCAAGGGGAAAGGGGATCTTAACCACCCTGCCAACAGGAGCTGATGGAGAAAGGCATCCCACAAGGAATTTTCTTCTAGCCTCCAGCACATCCCTCAGCTGTGAGGGGGCTTCCCTCTCCCAACACAGTCATGGTGGCACCTCCAAACTCAGCTGCTCCTTGGGGCTGCCCAAAAGGCATCGTAGGAGTCCTGCAGCAGGGCAGTGGCTCTCAGCCCACTCCCACCACAGCCCTGCACCCCTGGGGCTCCCCTGGAAGGCTGACTGATTTGTGCAGCATGTCACTGCAGGGGATGAAATACAACCCCCAGCTAAGTTTAGCTTGTCTATCTCATCTCATCTCATGGCAGCATAGTTGCATGGCTTTGCCATTGCCCTGTGTCTGCCACCTTCTCTCCTAGCGCTTGGGGGTGACACCCTCTACCCATCCATGGCAAAGGGGAAGGGGGACATGGCTGCCACAATCTGGGGGGGAGACAGACAAGAAACACCAATTTAAGGCTCAGCCAGACATTTTGTCACCTCTCCTATCAAATAAATGAAAATAAAACAGAGGCAAGGAAAGGGGAAAATAACAAGTTCTTGCCTGGAGCACTAATTGCTGCTGATGTTAGTTCATTTTCAACAAATGACTTTAATTGTATTTCCACACTGAATAAACTTTCTTTTTCCAAAGTTATTTTAAATACATGGCAGACTCCTTAAAACCAGGCCATGGTCTGCACTAAAGGAAATAGTACCAGTGAAGGACAATCAGAGGTTTGGAACAGCTCTTACATAAGATATTAAATAACAAGGACTTACCCACTTGAAAAAATAAAACAACAACAACAAAAAGAATGAATATGATAGTAGTCTATGTAGATTGCTATATTTTTATGTTACCGAAAAAACTCTCTCATATTTTTGTTACCAAAACAAAAGAGGCTACTAACTATCCATTAACTATCCATTGTTTCTCACAATGTGAAAAGCTAGAGGTTTAATAAATGTGCAAAAACAAATGAAAGAAAAGAACTCTTTGCAGAATAAGTCACCAAGCTGAGTGATGTGCAGGCCAAAGTCAGGCACAAATGCAGGAGGAGTGTGATGCATCCTGGAAGGACAGGTTCATCAGCTATTAATGACAAAGGTACACACACTCCTACACCAGAGTAGTTACAAGGGACTGGTACAGAGATGGTCTCAATGTAAAGAGCCATGAGTGTGGCCTAAGGGGTGCAGACTGACTTCAGCTGGAGATTCTGGACATTTGTGTCTCCCTGCAGTCAAGCTCAAGGAATGCACTTGAGATGGGAACTCTGGATCTGTTTTTCAGCATTGAAAGTGACTCATGGAGTTAAGCTGGGTTTCTGTCTCCAGAACAAGGTGATTTAATTGTTTCTGAAACTGGTGAGAGACTTCAGAGACAGGGGTAAAAATTAACATGCACAGTAAGCACACCTGGTAACACTACACATCGGCAGAGAGATGGAAGGGCAAAACATTTGTGTGTATGCCCTGATGGTACTGGACATGGATGAGCTTTTCTTCTTACACATGCTCTGGGAAAGGTTTCCCACTGAAAGGCTTTTGAAGGCCAGCAGGTCACAGCTTCTCTGGCCTTGCAGGTGTCTGGTAATCTACTCCTTTTTTTTAGGAAGTGCAGCACTCTTGACATTCAACAACTTCAAATATTCCTCATTTGGGCCAAAATAAGATAACTGGACTTGAAACACCTAAATATTGTCACAGAAACATGCACATATAATGAGTACAACAGAGATAAGTTTCACTCCGACTCCTGAAGTTGCTGTCTCCTATTTTTCCTCCACTTCTGAATTCAATTACACAGTTATCCAGGAAACCAACTTAGATTACACTCCTAGAGATACACAAAGTAACCAGA
>NW_008676580.1:0-37544 GCF_000695815.1 Acanthisitta chloris | reverse complement strand
GCAGGAGTTTAAATATTTCTCTCCCTATCTAAGGAATGCAGAGCTGCTCAGAAGAATTCAGACAATTACAAACTAACATCCTAGAAAACAGCATTACTGGAATGGGAGCTTGATAAGTATTACCAGCTCCTCACTCACTTTCTCTACAATGCATGAGCAGAAAGCAAAAGGGCAATTAGAGATGTTAGGAAATGATTTTGTCGAAATACTCAGCAGGATCTTTAACATTTTCTTTTCTAAAAGTAGGATTAAATAAATACATTAATCAATAAATAAATAAATAATGCTACCCTTGGACACATTTTTAACAAACTTTTATACTACAGTTTTACTAGCTGTAAAGGACTTTCAAAATCACCTTCACTAGCTCCATTGGTTTCTCTGAAATCCCCAAATCCACAGTCTCTTGCTACTGTCAGTCACTTGCAGTGGTAACAGGTGAAATGGGAACATTTATGCAGCTCTGGGACAGAGAATGTAGCAATAAAAAAGAAGTAAAACCTACTGGCTGTGCCAAGAAAGGCCACTTCTCTTTAGATGGTTCTGAGGAAAAGGTATAGTGGCCTCATCACATGCATACATGTGTGTATGAGCATGAATCTCTAAGTTTAGTTTCACCACTCATGAGAAGTAACTGTAAGCTTTAAAGTCAACCCTTAACATCTTAAGACTACAACTGAGTTGCTTCACAAGAGGGTGGAGCTGCCACATGTACCTGAGACTGGTCAAATGCTGTGAGAGCTCACAAAAGCCTATGTAGTTTGGGGGGGTGGGGGTTTTAACCATTTTTCATCCCTCTTGGGCATCAAGTCCTGGTTGCTGTAGAAAGATCATATAATCATAGAATATTAGGGGTTGGAATGTACTTTATAGATCATTTAGTCCCAACCCCCCCTGCCCTGGGCAGGGACACCTCCCACCAGAGCAGGTTGCTCAAGGCTTCATCCAACCTGGCTTTGAACATCGCTAGGGTTGGGGCATCCACTACATCCCTGGGCAACCTGTGCCAGTGTCTCACCACCCTCACAGGAAAAAAGTTCTTCATAATATCTAACCTAAAATTCCCCTCTTTCAATTTGTACCCAAATACCACTGCAGGAAGTAGAAGACCTCAACACAAAGCTGAAAGGGGTATTTTAAACTACCCTTGTTGGATCAGCTAGAGCAGACCAATTTTGTGTTATTCTATAGATTGACTTAAATGAAAAACAGAATAATAGGAGACCCATGTCCAGACCTTGGCAGGGAACAGACCTGAAATATTGACAATAAAACTGACAGGCTTGATAGCTGAATGGATTTAAGCAACAGTTGGAATCTGATGAGTCTAAAATCACAAGTAAGCTGATCAGGAGAATAAATCTTTCATGGATTACATTCAGTTACGAGCGCTCATATTATTGAGAGGTAGCTAGACATCCATGTACAATATATGCTAAAACTAACTGGGTTCCAGGTTCATAAAGAGAGGCTGAAAGCACAGACTTGTGCAGTTTGTCTGCCACAGGCTGGGCATTGGCTGCTGGAGATTAATGTGAAAAGTAACCAATGCTTTTGTAAGGAGGCTAAACTTTAGACATCCCTCAAGGGACATCCTCTCTCCATATGAGAAGGGGGAAAGTCTTTAAACTGAAAGAGGCTGGGTTTAGATTAGATATTAGGAAGAAATTCTTCACTATGAGGGTGGTGAGGCCCTGGAACAGGTTGTCCAGAGAAGTCATGGATACCCCATCCCTGAAAGTGTTCAAAGGCAGCTTGGATTGGGGCCCTGACCAACCTGGTCTAGTGGAAGGTGTCCCTGCCTATGGCAGAGGAGTTGGAACTAGATGTTCTTGAAGGTTTCTTCCAACCCAAACCATACTACAATTCTCTGACAGCGAAGCATGCAGCTGCTTTGTACTCATTGCATCTGACATTCAGGAGATGGGCTGATTTCTAAAAGTTGCCACTCAATAAGAAAGGCAGCAAATTTTTATGCCAGCTACTTTTAGTCACAGAGCAAAGTGGCAGAGCTGAGCCCACCACACACGCAAAGGCTTTCATTCCACAGGCTCCCAGGGCACAGAAGCTGTGGGGCTCTTAGCAAATCTGAAATAGCTTTCATGGTTGGAGATCAAGTCTCCACAATGAAACTTCATGAAACAGTAAAGGCAGAGAGTAACTGAACCAAAGCAAAACAAACCAACAACTGACTAGAAAGACAGCACATCTCTCGGGAAAGAAGGCATCGAAATGTGACTGATTTTATGGTGTTAATATTTTTCACTCATTCATTTCTCATTAGAGGAAAATTTTAAGAGGGACAGATTTCTTAATGAAATTTCCCATTAAAAGTATGTCACAAAAGTAATTAAGACATGACAGAAGGAGATTACGATGCGGGTTCTGGATTTTTACAGCAGTGTCAGAGTCAAGAGCCCATGCAACTCCTTCTCACAAGGTCACCTGGGCTTGGATTTTCAGAAGACCTGGTACAGGTTAAGCAAACGAAGCCCATTATTTTCATTTTCTTAGGGAAATCAGTTGCTTAATTTTGTCCTGTGCCTTTGGAAATCTCAGCCTTGGCAAAAGGAGCAAAGGTGACAACTGCCCAGCTCCATCAGGGCTGCTCAGGCATGGTGCTCCCCGTGGGGTGGTGGGACATCCTCCTGCTCCCTCTGTGGGTGCTCCATGGAAGAAGGGGGTCACACGGTGCAGGAGCACCCAGCTGGCCTGAATTGTGCTTTTGTGGATGCCTTTCCTGTCCTGAGGGGAGCATGAACCTCTCTGAGTGTTACAGTTGTCCATCAGAAAGGAAACTAAAGTTTTTTCTTGATGTGTAGCCCTTAGCTGGTGGGAGAGGCTCCTCCCTGTGAAAGTGACCAAGCTGCAAATTCACTGCAGATCTTCAGCTGTCAGCTGGCCAGCTCACAATTACCTTAAACACTTGACCCATGCTGTGTCCGAGTATCCATCAAGCTGCGGCTGCTGTCTCAGACCAGTCCTGAAAGACTTCCCTTTTGACAGCTACTACATCAGATACACTCGGATTTTCATTATAGTGGTGACTTTCTGAGGGCAGACAGGGCTGTGCATTCCTCTGTGTCTCACAAAATCAACCTGTGACTCAAAAATTAAGCTGTGTTCTTTCAGTGTTTTGTCACGCCTGGTAATAAAAAAACCCTATGTGTCAGGTTTTCTTGACCATTACCCTGATGATGCTTACTGAGGTGGGAAGTCATCTAGTCATTCTCCAACCACACTGACAGGGACAAGATACATCTGGGTCAACACAGGAAGCATACAGAGCACGCAGTCTCTTTGTTAAACAAGAAGGTGCTGTTTCTAAATAACCACTTTCTTAAATACAATCTCATTTTAAGCAGAGGTCACTGGTCTCTATTCTTCAAGGAATAAGAGTAGCGTGATAAAATCAACACCAGGAAGGACACAGGATTAGAAACAGGGAGCAGGGAACAAGGATTTAGGAAGTTGAGAAGGTGTCCCTAAATCTCAGAAAATGCTCACTTTCCCCAAACAAAAATCTACTATTCGGGTCTTGAAATCTGAGACTCCTAGCAGGAACACGAGCTCCGTCAAACCAGCCGGGCTTTCTGCAACTCTGACAAGGAATTCGGTGCAACAGCTCGTGAAAACAGGTGGTGAGTGTCCAGTTCAGACTGGGAAGCAGTGTGCTACTGTAAAATTCCCATCTTCCCATCACTTGATTTAGGAATTTCCACGTCAAAAGAAAGTGGTCAGCTCAGCAAACAGACTGAACTATCTTGTAAAAGCCTTGTCTTTTTAATTGCAATAGCTGTGAAACACACAATGTATTTTTTAGATTTTACAGTGCTGGTAATATAAGAGAACTGAAATATTTGCCATTATCTTATCGAAGTATCAGACCTGCAGCTTACAGGGATATTTTATGAATGGCAAGCCAGAAAGACTCACTTTTTCATTCTTGGGTCACATTCACAGCAATGCAAGTGTAAAGAATAAGCCCCTCTCTCTTCCAGAGAATTGATTTGGTTCATTAAAAGCCAAAGCCCTCTCTCTCTTGCCAGTTGAAATAGCTGCCTTTGTATCCTTAAATGAAATCATTAGGAGACGTGTCAGACAGAGAGATGTGTTTTTCCCAGGTATTCCTGAAAGCCATTGAGTACTACAAGTCAGTGCTACAAAATTATGCTGCACCACTCCAAGCATTTGTTTCCCTTCCCAAACAGAGCACCATTGTTCTTATTTAAAGAAATAATCCTCACAAAGCTGAAATAATTATTCAGCCCAAACAGCCCATAGCAAGTGAAACAGTCTTTAGACAGCTGTCATGGCTCAGTCTTCCGGAAGCTTTGATTTTAATGAAACTCATTAAGGAAAGAAATTAACAGAAATTAACAGGAAAATATCATAATTTGTCTTGTTTCAGAAAGCTTGAATGGAGACAAAAGGCTCTCTAACATGACACGTAATGTGACCAGTCAAAACTCTCTGTATTGCTTGTCGCTGAGTCTCTCAGGCTGAGTAAATAAGTCCGAAGCTGCTTATGCTGCAGCTCCACAGTTTGGTGCAGTGAAATGAAAACAGTAAATGAGAATATCCTGTCTTTGGGCACTAAGGAGCCAGTCTCCAAAGCATCTGTACACTGTGTGCTCGTACAAGCATGCAGGAATGTTCAAGGTAATGAATATACTACCTGTAAATATCCTAGGGTAATGAAAGATGAAGGGTAATAAACTCTCTGGAGAAAGGAATCATCTTATAGATAGTTCATGACAACAGTTTCTTTTTGCAACACTCTTCAAAGGAAGGGAAAAAACCCCTACTTATCTTTTCAGATACATATTAGGTATCTAAGTTATCTCTGATTTCCCATTCAGAAGCACAAGAAGGAACATTTCACCATGGTTTTTAATCTGAGTGGAATTGACAGAGGAGCATGCAGTGTTGTAAGCAGCTCAGAGAGGCTAGAGATAATAACATTGACACGTCTTGGTTTAGTGTCCTCAGCCTCTCCTCTGGCTCTCCCTTGACTGAGCCTGCTGTGCCACTGCCTCGTCCCCACAGAGCCACACACACATCCACAACACGGGACAGGGATCTGCTCAGTGAGAGTGGCTGGGCTCAAATCCTGCCCTTCTGCAACCAACTGACTTCTTCCTTTGACTTTCAGAGGGGCCAGGGTTTAGATTTTAGACTTCAGGGAGCTGTGGAAAGGAAAGGGATGGTGCACAGGCTCAGAGGGAAGCAGAAGGGACAGCTGGAGAGCAAAAGGGGCATGGAAATCCACAGACCACATCCATAAACTAAAATTTTCCCTGGAGTCACTCTTTGCTTCTCACAGGGACCAGATGTTTGCTATGGAAATGCAGGGAAAAGCTACTAAGAATCTGTTGAAAGCACATAAATAAAAGCATTACCTATTTGGCATTTGCCCCTTGCCACCTGCAGTGGAAGTGAGCTCCTGAGGCAGAGCCATGTTGCTCTGCCATCGTTTTATGAATCTACTGGCAATGCCAGGGCAATAACAGGGACACAGTCACTATAACTTCCTAGCACCAGGAATGTGTATAAATATGTTAAAAGACATTGTAGTGCTTCTTAGTTATATGGAATTTAGAAACAGTTTTCCTGTGATTTCTTGTGGCGTTCACAGTGTCAGTGGCACATAGAAAGTGCCAGAACCCATGCAGGCACATACAGAGAGCAGGTACAACAGACAGGGGAGCAAGCAGAAACTAGTGGCAGGAGGGAGAGAAGGACAGGCAAAGGGAATCAAAACTAATGGAAATGCTGCTGAGAAAAGTAAAAAGTGCTGAGCCTTCAGACAAAGGAATTTTTGAGAAACAGACAAGAGCAGAATGACGACTCCTCCAGTTTACATAAAGCCTAAATGATAATACAAGCCATAGAGGATATGGCTTTGGATACTGGGTCCCATCCAAATGGCCTCAGAACAAGCTGTATCTGTCTAAACTGGAATCACCTGGACCTTCCTTTATCCCAGCTGACTAGGAAACATGTCCCCAGCTTTTAGTTATTGTTCTCGCCTGACATTTATCCAAAATTTTATGCTGTTTCTAATCCAGAAGACCAGCAGCAACCTTCATACTAACAGGCCCACGCTTAAAGCAATGGTCCACTTGTGAATACAGCTGTTCCACTTGATCTACTGAAATCACTCAAGACAAAGTGACTAGAATGACCACAATTCAACCCCACAGCCTACACAGTTAATACTATACATGAGCTGGGAAAGTTTGTGAACTTCTACTTATTCTATCAAACTTTCTGGACTTCAAGGAGTTGAGGAAACCTATTGAAAAACATCAAAAGAAAAAGTACCTCCTTACAGTCTCTCAGACTAATTTTTCTATGCTTTTGTCTGGTCATGCCATGAGGATAGACCAGGATTAAATTAAACAAACCCTCTTGCAATGTAGGCAAATGCCTAGATGACCTCCAGGAGGTTACTTCTGCCCTAAGTAGTTCTATGTCAGAGCCATTTTAGGAATATAAATGAGTGGAGAGATGAGGAATAGATAAATCCTGGATATTGAACTGCTGTGGGTTTGCCAGCTCTTTCTGAACTAGCAGCAAAAAGGAATCCCCCCAAATTATCCCCCAATCACCTACATTACCTTCTCCCTGACTCTCAGAGGGCACTGCATTTCTCTTTCACTGGCACTCCTTCTCATGCAATGCATCAGACTATTTCCTTAGGCCTGAAGACTACCTTATGTGTCCTCTACCACACAAAAATAAAATCAGACATAAATGATTTAGGAGTACATGCTTTATCCATTCCCCCTGTTTAAAATCATGTAAGCCAAATGCTTATCACTTACTGCCACTCAGCTCAAGCTTCCTACTGGCTTCAGCCTGCCTTCAAACAGGCTAAGGATGACCTGACTTTCACAGACATGGGTGTCTAGCTGTAAGCCCCACCATGGTTCCTGAAAGATGAGTTGTTCACAACATCTAGGAAAATCAAATTGCTATGATATGGCTCTTTATTTGTTGTTTTGGCTACTGTGGTAAGCAGAAAATATTCCCCCAAAATTCTTTTCCTACCTTGACTTGCTCTCATTTATTCTGGTATGCAATTCACTGTGCATTTGGAACATTCATTCACAATAGTTATTGCAAAATTGCTTGCACTTCATCAAGTTTCCTTTTATATATAAAATATAATTTATTCACCTTTTCACAAAGGAAGCCTGGAATCCTGCTGATCCTGCCTGATATCTCCACAATCAAAACATTATGTTCTTTATTCCCCAGTACTTCTCTTTTTCTATAATCCCTACCTCTAATCTGTCTGCTCCTGGAGAGACCATTCCAGCAGCAACTCAGTGACCATACCTCAGAATTGTCCCTATGAATTGCTCTGTCTCCTGCTTTGGGAAGAGCTCAGCACATCTCTCCCAAATGCAGATATTGCATGGAGATATGTACTGACCCACTTCAGTCCCTGCTCTCTCATTTACCAACACCACTCCAAGGACAACTGGAAGAGGGACCCATATTTCCATCACTCCTCACTCCTCCATAACATTTGGATAAGAGGCCCTGTCTGCTCCCTGGGAAAAGCCAGAAATTGTACCAAGAAAATTGTATAAGGTACACAGAGCTCCTGCACATCAAAGCAAACCCCTTCCTTCCTCCAAAACAGCCACCTCAGCCTTTGCTGTCACTCGTTAGAGAGAAGCCTGTTCTTTGCTTTCAGACACATGTATTTTACGTAGCATGAAAAGAAACTGCAGTCAAAACTTTTCATTGCTCTAGTCTGAAAAAAAAAGAAGCTTCTACTTCTGCGTTATAGAGGAAGAAAAGCTTTGAGAACTTCATGGGCAGGTGTGCTGATGAAGTACTTTAAATTCGAAACAGAAATCTTTCTTATCATGATTCTTTCCATGAGCTTATTCATGGGACATATTTTTAATTCTGGAAACAAGAGCACATGGCTGCTGCAACTACAATCTTCCAACCAGCTTTTCCATCAGTTAACTTCAGTTTTACAGAAACATAATTCAACCATTTTCTACAACAGGGTGATCCCATGGAGAATTTCTTTCTCAGGGTTCCTGTTGTCACTTATTGCAAAAACCAGAAAGATCAAACATAGTACGAGAGTCAATTTTTCATCAGGTATTCTATATGCTGCAGCAGCCCATGACAATTTACAAGTAAAACATGAGAAAAATGGAAACACAGAGCACTGGTTTCATTTATGGCTGGTAATTTGTGTGTGTGCACGTGACCTGGATGCAGGGGACGTTGGTGAGTTGGGAATAATCTCTATAAAATCACAGCCCCACATTACACCTGGCACAAAGCTTCCTTCACCTCAGGAGACTTAGTGGAGCCTCACTTTTGCCACTGACATTACTCTGGTAGACAGAGACCTCATTTCACAACTAGACCCTATCTCATATTGGAGCATCTGTGCCTCAGCACTGCCAAACATGTACATCCTTCCTGACGAGCTACTCAGAGCCAGTTAAGCCTAGCAAATGTGTTTGTGCACAGCACTTTAGCAATACAGCACAGGCAAAACCTGCTAGTTTTCTTCCATAATATTTGCAAATTCCATAACAGTTGATTATTTATACATTAACCCACAGACTTCATTTCTTCCATCTTATACCCATCCATTGTAGATGTAGTGTTGTTGCCACTTGCTCTGTTAAGCACAAATTAATGCATCAGAGCCATGTAATTTATGCATGCTATTTTGTCAAGTCTGTTTGTATGGAATCTGCTTTGGAGTGGCAAGCTGCTCTCTTCTCTGGGGCCAGAAATAGTATTAATTTTTCTTTTCTTTTGGTGCCATGGATCAAGGTAACTCCGGAGCAGCCACCGACAAATTTCTGATGAGATGGAAATTGCAATGTTCTGTGTTTTATGCCATTTCAGGTAGAGATGATTTGTGTGCATGCAGAAGTATGACACTGATATAACAGAAGAAAACCCTAGTTGACACAGATATTTGGGGAATGCCATTATCAGGGCAGCCAAAGGACCAAGGACAAAGCACTGATTTACTAAGTTAGAATATGACTGTGCATTTCTAGCTTTTAAAAATGAGCAAGGAAACCAAACTGCCTGCCTTTCCCAGGAAGCAGTATTACAAGGCAGACAGCTTGTTCCACTTAAATGCACCCCACTGCAATAACAGTATTACTTGTGAAATGAAGACACAACATACAGTCTTTTCTTAGTGCTTTACAATTCTCAGGTCAAGTGCTAATACATATTACAGAGCTCTCTCTGGCAAGTATTGTTAGAGCTGTCATTAAAGACCTCCAAAAGTCTTAGCTGTGCAATTGAAAATGTTTCCAAATCCTCTTATCCCAAACATAACAAATCTTGCTGTTGTTAAATCTGATGTTTTGTAAATTTGATACTACTTGGCTTATTGAAGGGGCTGGAGAATTTTTTGTATGTGCAATAACACAGATCTCCAGAAAAGGAATAATGCATCTCTGCAGCAAGGGAATAACACAGATCTCTGGGAAGGGATTTAAGTAGATCCGTGGAAAAGGAAAAATCAAAGACCACCTCCAGTACAATATGAAGATGATTCTAGGATTAAAAGGCACAATAATGCTACCCAATTACAGCTCTGCCTGGGTCATGTGCTATGCGTAGCAGAAAGAAGCAAGATGGCAGATACCCTGGGTTATTTTAATTAATTTAATCATGTGACTAATTGGTCTCTGCTGGGTTTCTGTGGTAACTGCTTCCTAAGTGCTGATGGGCAATTGTGTTAAATGTAGCTTGGAAACTGCACGTAGGGTGCAGTGCCTTCTAGAGAGCAAAGGGAATTGTACAGCTGTGCGGGGAAGGTGCTCCTGCTGGGGCACTGATTATCTCCATGCAGAATGTTTACAGCTGTACTGTCCTCCTTGCTCGTCTGCAAGCACACTTCCCCAAGGAACATGCTTATTTGCAGAAAACGTGCTAGACTTTCTTCCTCCTGGGCGTGAAAGTAGATTTCCTGTAGGAATATGTGAGGGCACATGTCTGCGGCAGAGCACGCGCTCTTTGGAAACAAAGGGAGAGCAGCTAGAGAGCTGTGCGTGCAAAACTGAAATGACTCCTGCGTGCACAGTGTGAGGCCCTGGAAACCAGAATGTCTTCTTAGCAGTGACTGTGTTCGAGGGAAAATCCATTACCGAGCCCTGACACAAACAACGCGCAAAACTGTTTTTTTTCCAACTGCTCCTGCATCTCTTGTATTATTCATGAAATCCCTAAATCCACACGGGTCATAATTAGCATGGAGCACTGCAAAATGGCACAGAGCTGCCTTCAAAATTGGCAAACACAAAAATGACTTGTAAAAGTCATTCTTTGCTTCACGGGTTGAATTTCAGATCACCACGAACAAGAAGTTGTCACCCTGCTGGATCCAAACTCACACCCGTGTCTTCTCACATCATTAATGGAACAGTACGAGTGGAAAGATGATTAATAATAGCAACCTACATTCCAGGAATCACAATTGCACATAAGAAATGACTGTTTAATGGGGTGGTTAGTTAAACCCCATTAAGGGCACAAAGAAAAAAACCAACTGAGAATTTCCGTGGTACCTTACACCAAAAAACCCAACCTAAGAAAACATCCATAAGACAATACAAGACATGCTGCAAATACAGAACACAACAGGCAACCAAAATGCCATACCTTATCCTGACCTTGCCAGTGAAAATGAAGAAAGAGGTTAGGACATGTAGGAAGGCATAGCCAGAGAGAGGTTAAAAGTTTGGCAGTTATATTGTGAAGGCTAGAAAGGTTCCACTTAATAAAGCAAGGGAAGGATAAGGCAGAATGGCAAAGGAGGAAAAACGTGCATTACCTCCCTGCCCTGAGCTACTGGAGGATAAAGAGCTGTTCCAGCCTAACTGTGGCAGATCTGGGTTTTATTTTACCTAAAATAAATTAGGTTACATTTAAAATACCTTACACAGCTTAATCAGCAAAAAGTGATAGTTGCAGATCACAAATATCTAATTCCTCTTTTTTCCTGTTGTAATGCCACCATTGACTTGCAGCTTTCAGTTCTCATCCTACTGACATCAGTGGAAATATTGCCCCTGACATCCACCAGACCAAAATACCTCCTTTGTTTTGAAACTGGTGGTCAATAACTTACTGCATATTCTGTTCTGCAGTTTGCATTGAGTTATTCAAGCCTAAGTTCAAGGCTAAAGAAACAAAAAGCCCAAAATAATCACTTTTGCTGTTAGCTGTCTTTAGGAAACCAATTTTAGGAGAGAACTTCCAAACTAGGTGACATGCTGTAATACCTTTAGTTGTGTTCTTTGGAAAAGTTAGACATAGGTCCTGCACATTACATTTGATGCTGAAACATCCAGATATAATTAATTAGAGTTCTACATGACACTTTTAAAAAAACAACCCTTGCCATGTGAGATTGAACACAACCTCACATATTGCTTAAATCTTTTTATAAGGAGTTTTCTACACTTTCCATATTTCTACCAACAGCAAATACTAGTAGATACAGACATTTTCAAAACACTCCAAAAGAACAGTGTGGTGACACTCATAACTACATTATGAATGCTGCAAAATTTCATGAGAGACTTGAGGATAATTGACACTGAGACAAAACATTTTCGTTCAAATTGTAATAATAAAAAAACCCCTTTCCAGTAACACCATTTCAAACCTATCCCTTCACCAGACCCAGTAAGAACTAAATGGAGCTATTACAATTCCTACACTGGGCCAAAATTACAGCTGATGCAGGCAGCCCCATTTATTTTCATAAAGCTACGCCTGCTTACACCTGTTATGTATTTGCCCAACCAAATGGGACACGTCAATTTGGATTTGGATTATGTCACGGAGCCCTTCACGCTTGCTATGCCATCAGTGCAGCCACTCTGATTAGGAAGATGGGTCTCGCCATAGTGATCAGCCCATTTGTTCATCTCATCTGGCAAATTGCAGCTGACAATAGCCAATACCTGAAGGAAGGAATGAAAAATATCCTATAATCTACGCAGTTATAGGACTCATCTGGGACGTACACGGCAGGCAATATCTCTCATGAATGAGATTTGGTTTCCATTGCTCTTTTACTTGGCTTAGCCATGTATTTTGCTAATAATAATCAGTTTTATCAAACCTCCTCAACTATACCATTTAATTTCAGGCCCAGTTCAACTGCTACCCTGAACAGAGCACTCCTGTTTATTTCAGTGGCTTGTGGCTCAGGCTTTTAACTACTCTTTGTAATAGTCCAGTCTAAAAATGTGCAGTATAATTTGGGGAAGTAATATTGCCTGCTGAATCCAAGTATGCTATCCTTCCATTTCTGCAGGAGACAGAAAATACACAGAGGATGGTGTATGCATTCCCCCTGCCAGAGCCAGCTCCAGTGTTTACTAGTGTTTGCTTGTCCCAGCTTAGTCAGTCCCAAGCAAAGCAGCTCATTTCAGGCCACAGTTACAAGGGTTAACACATCAAAGTATTATACATCAAAATTGCAAAAGACAAACTTCTGTCCAGCCTTCTCCTCCTTCTCCACAGGCTTAACACTTCCATACTCCATAAATCATCTTTGACTCTGCTCATCCCTGAACTCTGCCCCTCCAAATTCTCTCCAAATCTAGCTGCTCCTTGCTCTATCCATGTTTCAGCAACCACCTATCTTCCCCAGCTTCAGCCTGTTGTCCTGCTTCACTCGATCCACTAAGATATTTTTCAGGGTGTTTTCTTTTCCCTCCTAGACATATTAACTCACTTTTGTAAAAGTACAAATAATTTAGTTGGGTTTTTCCATTATTTCTAAATCCTCCAGAGAATTATTTTCTGTCCTGTCTGATATCTGCAACTCCTCCTAGTTCAGTATCAGCTGCAGAGTTTGTGAACTTGTTCTCTGTTCTCTCCTGGAGATCATTAATGAAATATGAAACAAGACCAACCTCACGAAAGTCCCTCTGGCACTTCTCTATCCACAACCTGATATGCTGCTCTTTATCACCACCCTTTACTTTATTCCTTGAGCCTGTTTTCAGGCCACTTGACAGTGTTCATATCCAAAGTAATTTGAATTAATCTGAGGGTAAGATTTCATGAGATGCCATTTCAAGTGCTTTACTAAATTTCAAATCCATTAGAACTTCTAATTTGCCTCCCTCAGCTGATTTCTGTGTGTGTGTGTATACATACTAGCTGTGTTTGCTTGGCAAAACCTCTGTACTCCTCTCTTAGTCCTTGCCCATATGGCATAACTGCAGAAAATGGGAATGTGGTTGAGTGGGTTTGTGCATTGAATATCTGCTTTTTGTTAGAAAATTCAACCTTTTATTTTCTAAAAAACAATTAGTTTTTCTCAAGCAAATTGAATTTAAAAAATTTTCTAGCACATAGGGAAACATTCCCCAACATTATAAAGTAATTTTTGTGTTGGCAGTGAACTTGGGTCCTTTACAACGCAACCAGCTTCTTATTTAAATGTACAGCTTCCTATGAAAACATGGTCAGAGGTATGCTGCTGTGCCAAAATGTATCCCCTGTTTCCATGGAGGGCACCAAACTACCCATAGACATCAAACAACACATCAAAAACAACTAACCTGCAAACATGATCCTGAGTCCAAACAACCACCTAAATATAAAGCTGTTATGTATAAAAACGATATCCTGGCTGTTCTTTACAATGTTACAACCTGCCAGGTTGTGCCTAAATGAAAGTTTCTTTATTCTACCACCATGCAAATGAAATAAAAATTACTCAGGAACTCCCAGTTTCATTTCCTATGCTCAAGAAGAAAGCAACCTTCTTATATCTCTTTTCTGTTGTGGTTTTTTTTTTTTAAGCACCATACAAATGACTTCCAAGTTTTCAGGAACAGTTGCTGGTTTTAATGATATATTGCAGATCCTTGTCAATATCTCTGCTGCTTCACACTTTTATTTCCTTAGGAACACTCGGCTGAGTACCATCTGCTCCTGGTGATTTACTGCTCTCGACTTGCTGAAGTTGCTCCATAACTTCCTCCTAAGAGACTTCAATTTCTGTTGTAAGGCCACACTCTGATTTCCTGTGAAAAGTGTCCTTGGGACAGGAATTTCCTCATCATCCTCTGCGGTGAAGATGGACACAGAAAATGTAATTTAATTTCTCTGCTGTTGCACACTTTCAGCAGAGGTGAGAGTCATGGCTGAGTGGCCTATGGGTGCAGGGACTCACAGGTGGCTTTTTGTTTTCTATAGAGCCACTTCTTCTGTACTTTCTGCAGTGCCTTACACCTACACCTTTCACATAATTTCCTTGTCCTTTTATTTCTGCACTACATCTTGGTTATAACTGACTTGACTGTGTTTTAAAATTGCTTGAAGGATGAGTTTTGTCTTAAACAAGCAAAACATTTGGTATTTCTGCTACACATGTGCCTAGGACCCTGTTGGCATTTCCATCCTTTAACAACTACACTTCCAGTTCAGAAAAAAAAATGGTTTTTTCCTCTCTTGCTGTGTGAAAAACCGCAGGAACAGTAAGAAAACAGACCACATGCGAAATAATGAAATTGCCAGTACTCAATGTACAGGACAAATATGCACAGGGCCTGATCCAGAGCTAATTACAAGCAATGGGATGTCACCCACAGATGCCAGTGGAATCTGGATCAGGCCCAGGAGAAGCACACCAAAAAGCAGGGGGAGTTTTTTGTCTCATCTTTCAGTTACAGTAATCATAGGTGTTGTTTGTAACAGTAGTAGGTAACAAATTTTCCAGCAAATGTGTGATTTTAAGTTGACAGTGTCCCTTTAAGCTTATGCACTTCTTCACTTAACTATGCCAGATTTACTCTCCCCTTTCTACTTTTTCCTTGCTCAGAGGTATACATACCATCTGTGCATCTAATATGGTGTTCTTAAATAGCCTCCAGAGTGATTCAATACTTCTTTTTTCCCCCTTTTTAAACCTTCTCTTGGTTAACCCTTTTCCTTGGCTTCTTTAGAGCCTTCTCTTTCAGAGCTCCTGGTCCTTCTTTCTTTAGGATGAAGTTACCAACTTCCAGCACTGAAGTCAGGAGTATGGCTACCTGTTCTTTTAATGCTTGTGCATTAGTCAAAACTCAGTGGGGAGTTACTCTGTCAAGGCACTGATACTGATAAATTGCTTCTGCAAACAGAGGTACAGACTGAACCATTCAAAAACAGCCAAAGTTGATCATTATTGCTACTACACCATGAAAGTATTCAGTCTACTTCCTCACAAATATCTAAATGTTGGTGTACCTTTTAAAGCTTTTAGGACTTATATTTAGTACTAGGAGCTCTCTTCCACCTCATTTTTAGTAGCACTGAGCACCACAGCTGTGAAAGCCTAGGGGGCTAAATTAAAAATACTGAGAGCAATTGAGACTGAGTTGTTACTTGATTTATAACTCAACAGGTTTCTCTTTTTTCATCTGAGAATTTCAGGGGAAGGAAGGGCCACAGGCACACAGGACACTGCAGTGCTGCATCCAGCTCTGTGATATGGGGAAAATGACTGCATTCAGCCAGTGCTAATAGAGACACTGAGCCCTTGATGTTTCGCTCGCTCCGCAGTGAAGCTGCGCCAGGCTGCCATACCCTGCTGCAGATCCTTCCCCTCTCAAAGCCCAGAGAAGTGCCAGGGAGATGCTCTGCTCTGCTTTAAAAGAAAAAGGACAGCAATAGAGCCCCATATCCCCCTGCTCCCTGGTGTTCCAGCCAAAGGACTGGCTCCTGCCTGAGCATCTCCAACAGCCCCTCCGTGTGATGGAGGCAGAGTAAACAAACCAAAACCATCTGAAGCCACACACATCCACCCCCAACTCCTCTCCCACCCCCAAACCCATCAAATACTTTATGACTCTTTCTAAATATTATTAAACAGATGAGTACATTTACTTTAGATATAAAATTGCATCCAGGCTGACAACTTGCAACATATGTTTACTTTCAGCCCAATTTAAATTCAAACGAGCGAGTTGTAAATGCTTGGGTTTCTGACACAGCACAGACGGTCACTGAACTTGGCTGGCCAGCAAGCAATCTAATATTGGTGTAGAAACAATTTTCTACAAGAAAGATATTTGACATTTTCTGACTTTTGCCCTATAAAATCCACCTCATTCTTCCAGCAAGTTTAACACTTGAGCATGGCTTGATATACTGCGAGAAGTTGACTTCAACCAACAATTCCCAGCAGTACATTTTCCTGTTCATCCAGCAGCTTATAAGTTATATCCATTTGGCCTCTCCTAGCCTCATTTAAACTCACAAGGCCAGATTCAAGGTTAATGTGTGTAAAGGTTTCTCCAGTCTTCCCATAAACCAGCAGATGTTTGCAAACAAACCTAAAAGGGATGAACTTTTCTACTTAGAAGGGGCCAAAAGGATAGACAATGTGATTTACTCCCTTGGTCTAACTTAGTTTCATCCTTGAATTTATTGCAAGTTTTCTGTGTGTGATGGAGAGGGAAGTCACCGCGTTGGGAGTAAGAGAGTGATTAAATACAGAGCGTCAGCTGACAAGACATGTCGCAACAGCACTGAACTGCTGCTCACCTGCACAAATTACTGTGCCACCAGTGAAATGTGACAGCAACATTAGCTCCTCGGAAACTTTAACACTAGAAATGACCTTCCACCTTCAGCTGGGCCCCTCAGGTTTTCTACTGCTGCCCATCCTGGTCCCCTCCCTGGGTGGACTGTCACCCCACTAAGCTACACACTTAATTCCAATTTCCACATTCCATACATCCTTTCAGAACTGTGTGTGAAGGGTGTTGCTCACAACATCGTTACTAATCCAAACACGTTTTTGAAAACCATATTTGCTTAATTTTGGTTTTCAAATAAAAATATATAGAGTGAAAAAAATACTCAACTTCCTTTTTCAATATTTCCCTAAGTTAATGAGCTGACTGATAAGTGAACAGATGCATTAAGGCAATAATTTATTCAAATGTCATGATATTTCTGAACAAACATTTAATATGCATTTCTTTATTTGCCCAGCTTGTATTAGTATTAATGATTGATGTGTTCATTAGGAAAGGGAAAAGTGGCATCAAATATAAGCTGTGCAAATTAGGTTCACTTTGGAGATCTACCCTAAGCTTTTGTCAGAATAAAGACTGTTCTTGATGCTCATTCTACGTTGGTATGTGGACACAAAGCTGGAAGGTGCCTAATTTCAGATGAGTCCAAGGCAATGTGGACTAATCTAACACAACATTTCAGATGAGTCCAAGGCAATGTGGATTAATCCAACACAATCTGAGCTGAGAGATGGAACACAGAAGAGAGCAATATTTTTTGAGTGACTGACTAGCTCATATAGGTTGGAGCCAAAGGGGTTCAGAGCTCAAGTAAGCACCATGTGTACTATATCTGCTCATTTTCATTGCTATGCATCTAAAATCTTTAACCAAAAATGCCTTGGTGATGTAAAAATGTCCTGGATGCAGACCATGAAATTCATCTTGCCAAACTTTATAAAGGAGCAAAATGTCTGTTCATCCCCCAGTGTCTTCCTCTCCCCTTCAAAAATTCATCCCAAGTGATTTAAGGCTTCAGTAAAGCTTCTTAGTAACCTCCAGAAAAATGGCTACTGGCCATATTTCTCCCTCAGTCACTCCAGAGGTAGCAAATTCATTCCTTTCTCCAATACCAAGGTGTCATAACATCTATTTAAATCCAAATCATTGCTCTAAACTGCATATACCTAGAGTGCAAAAATCTTAAAAGCATTTCTAGTCAAGTCCTAACATAATTATTGGTGTTTTGTTGTAACATCTGTGTGTAAACAAAACCTACTTCTGGGAAACGGGAGAGAGTCAATCACTGAAGCTGTCCAGAACCGATGCAAGGACACCTCGTGTAAATTGGTTGCTTTGTCTGAATCAAATGCCTCCTGCACAAGAGGCAGCTGTAATTAGCATATTCATCTTGATATAAGCAAAGCAGCCAGAATGCAACACGGCTGATGTAATGTGACATGGCGGTTAGAATTAAAAGCGAACACGCCTTTTAATTGGATTGGATACCTGCTAGTAATTCAGACAATGGGAATTTGATTCAAATTTATAGTATTAAATGGCAGCAGATGGACAGTAAAATGTCCATTGAGTTTGCAAACTGACAAGCATGCTGGGTTTGCCAGCTCCCTTCATTAAGTCACTGGTGGCATCAGTCAGGTGCTGCTGCCCGTTTCATCGCTAGCAGTGGCAATGCATTTTGCTTTGCTGGGGTTGGGCAGTGAGATATTCTCCCTGATGTTCTCAGCAGGTTAGTTTGGAATTTCATTTGCCTCTTGTAATCATGAAAAATCCTAGCTCTGCTTTAGGGAAGGAGTTCTATGTGATTTCTGGGCTTAGCATGCCGTGAGTAAGCAGATGACAGCTAGACAATGATGCCAACCTTCTCCTTCTCAACCAATGCCATCCATTTCTTTCACAGCTCAGGATTTTCTTGCTATTTCAGTGTCTCTTCCAGATCCTTGGTCACTATCTGAGACCTTCTGCCCACCTCAAACTTTAAAACCATCTTCTGCAGGAGGTTATTTTCCTTATCCCTCCTTCTCCAGCCAGTTCCTCAAAGAAGTTTGCAATTGTGCCCCACACTTGAGCTGTTTCCTCTGCAGACTCAGCATCTCATCTGCATTCACTCATCAACACTCATTTGTATCTCAACAAAGCAATCACAGCTATGAAGATGTTTATTGTCTTTTTCCCTTCTACCTTCAAGCACTTGCAAGAAACCTTTTTAATTGGCTGCTGTGGCAAACGGGCACACACCACATCCAGATGTGCACATCCCCACAAAGGCACACGTAAACACACGTGCCCACGTTCCACGCAAACCCACAGAGGCAGAAGAGCCTTTGTGATCCATTTCTTAAATGCTACTTCTCCACAGAACCAAATGCAGACAAATCCATGCAAACCAGGTATGACACCTGCTCTGCACTGACCTTTCTGAACACCTGATTAATGCAAGTTAAATCTCTAGCAGAAACAGATTTTTTTATTCAGAGCCACGTGTGTTTCAAAACTTACTATGGGAAGGGAGTCTAAAGGAACAGCTAAGCTTTTTACTACCTTTTTTTTTGTCAGGGGCATTATTTGCATCAAGTTGCTTTAAGCAATTTTCCAAATTTCAATGAATGATGATCATTTTACAAATTAAATTTTGCAGATGCCTAAGAAAGAGATGAAAGTAGCATTTTTTTTGCCATTACTCATTGGCTTAACAGTGAGATTGTTAAATATTTCTCATGCACTGTTAGGCTGCACAATTAAGCTTGAAATCAAGAGAACTTTCTCTGACAATGCTCAGTAATAATTTTGGGGAATGATAGCTTCTGTTTACTCCTAGTTTTAGTATGTGTTTGTATATACATGTCCATATTAATCACAATGATATACATTAATTAACCAAAAAACTACTCAGGCAGGAGTACTAAAGCTTTATGATGTTTCATGCAGTTTATCATCTTCAAACATAATTTGGAAATGTAAGGAATTGTCTAATGCAACAGAACTCAGGACTAAATAAATGTGTAAGACTTCTTACAGCCCCATTTGATTATTCACATTCATTCTTGCCACGCAGATGAGACAAAAGACCCCAAAACACACTCTGTGTCTGCACTACCAACTCACACTCTACTGCCCATCACTGTCCTGTACAGGCAGGAAAGAGCCATTATTGTTCACATCTTCATAGTGCTAAAGAGTAGTTTGCTTTTACTTTTTGATTTATGTCTTTTTGTTTACTAGTATGAATGAAATTTGACAGCACTGTAAACAAAGACATCTATCTTTTTTTCCTGATTGGGAGGCAGTGAAAACTGGAACAAGGTCAGGTATAAAATATTGTCTGACATGACAACCTTGCAGTCATTTTGCCTCCAATGTCTTAGTCAAATCAAGTAAATTAGCCTTTAATACATCCGTGAACAGAGTCTATAACCTCTATGAGTTCAGTCCTCATTCTATGTTTGGCTATTTGGTCATAATAAATTTGTTTTCTGACCCATTGAGTCAATAAACCTAATTTCAAAATTAATCTTTTCAAGCTTCAAACTCACTGGATCCAATTATAAATCCAATCGTTCCCTAAAAATTTAATATTCTGAGACTTGGTGGTCTAGTGCTTTTTGCCTTTATGTGACTCTTTGGTACTTAACTTTACATTAGGTGGCCTATAAAATTAAATCCCTGAGGAAGGGAGCATCAGAACAGCTCCAAATTTTAAATCTTCAGTTACAAACATTAGTACCAAATGGTTCCTTTTAATTGGTATTATTATGCACAACAGGTTATCATTATACAGTAGCTCATTATGTGCATTGTCTATGCAAACGAGACCAAACAGGAACAGGAATGCAGATGGGGGTTGGTTTTGTTTGAGGGTGGCAGTGGTGGTATTTTTAGGTGTCTTTCTAATTGGATCTAGTCTAATTACTTTGGGGTTTGCTTAATGGGGTTAAACCCCAGATTTTTTCTTCATTTATTTCTGGAAATTTAGATGAACTTACTGTGTTGGAAGACCCATTAGAATTTCAAAACATACCTATTTCTATTCCTGCAAAGGTGTGGCTGCTGGTATAGAGAATTTTAAATGGTCATAACTTCAGGATACCTAGGGTAAAGTTCATGTTTCTTACAAGAAAAGCAACTTACAGTTGCACAAGTCTTTATCCTTACAAACCTCCCCTCCTAGCCACAAAGCTCCCTGACCACCCTGGCTATGCACAGATGCAGAGGGTACAGGGGTGCAGCTTCTGGAGTACAAACAGATACAACTCCACCAGGCCAAAAGCCAGGAAGGACTGATGTGCACCTTCCAACTAAACCACTTGGCTTCAAAAGCACCTGAGGGCAGCAAGGTACCAGCTTATTCCAGTGTGTTGCTAGTTTTTCTAAACCTACTGTGGGAGAGGGCTGGGAAGGAGTGATAAATTGGGAGCAGCCAGTGCCCTGCTGATCTGGGGCTTTCTGGAGCACTTCCAGGGCACTTCAAGGTGGTGTCATGCCAAGCTTTCTCCCAGCTAGAAATGTATGGGCATGCAGCACTGCACTGTGCATTTGCCCTGTGGATGGGAAAAGATTTTGTTATTAGGATGCTGACAAAAATCCTAATTCTGAACACAGCAATTGCTATTCAGGAATGGATAATTTGCAGCATTACTTCGTGCTGTTTTGAGACATTAGTGATGACTTATTCCTTACTGTTTAAACAGTCCTATCATTTTAAACAACCACTTATTACAGCACTTCTTATCTAGGGGAGGGAGGGAAGACTGCTGAACGTGATCCATTAGGAAATTCAAGCCTTAAATAAAGTGACCACAAAATCCTATCAGCTCCCAGAAATGCAGCTGCTGTACATATTTAATGTAATACAACACTATATTGTGGCAGAGATCCACTGTTTAAAGCACACAGAAGGCAGGTGAAATGTGACTGTTTTGTTCCTCTGTTTGAAAAATGAGAAAGTGTAGAGTGGCATAACTTCTTAACTACAAAAATAAGCATTAGACTCATGGAGAAGACAGGTATGCTGTTGGACTAGCAGCAACAGATTAAAGGTCAGCTGTTAAATCTGAAACTATTGCAGCATGGTTCCTTTGATCTTGTTCCTCAAGACTCCACTCTATCACTAACAGGTGAAGAACAAGCAGCATGAGTGTCTGCTGAATTCTACTGTACCTGTCTTAATTTATATGGCAGTACTTCCTAAATGTTCTGTCCCATGATCATCTACTGCCATAAACACATAAGCAAGGGGCAGCTGCAGATTTCCCCTGCTTGGTCAGATCCTGAGCAATTCCACAGATCCAAAGAGGAAGAAAATCTGACTCACTGGCTTAGCTTTGAAGCAGAGCCAATGCAGCAATCAACATGCTATCAATAATGTTATCTCACCATGTTTTGCCAAGTCCTCCTGTAAGACATTTTGTTAGTTTGCAACCTCTTTAGCACATAATAGGACATTTCACTGGTATATGATGGTATATGAAAAGATTAGGAACATCTGTTCTATTTTTATATGTATATGCACAAAAATAATGAATTCAGAGAGGTTTCTGGATGGAAATATTCATTATCTGTCAGCTTCCAAAAGAAGTTAACAGAGGTGTAGGAAAGGGAACCAAGGGGAATGAGATGCTTTAATTCATCCTTTCTCGTAATACAAGGTCAAGGAGGCCTTCAATAAAGCACATGGGTAATAAATAGCAAGTCAGGTAAAAGTGAACTTCTTCATATATTGCCTGACTGATTGAATTTGTGGCATAAGCTGTTACTAAATCCTGCTACTAATGGGTTAGTAGAGGGTTGAAGTACACCCACGTATCATGTTAACACACATTTATTTTCATTTAGTAGGGATCTAAACCTCCTATTTCAGGCTCTAAGCTGTAGGTGAAAGAGAATCCACCAAGACCTGATGTTCTTTCATCTGCGTCTCCAAGGTTTCCCAAAGTATCTGGTACTCATCAATTTTGGACACACAGGACCACCTAACCAGGAGCACTGACAATGCCTCCATTACTACAAACTATCTTACTCATGGAAATGTGTGACTGGAAGTCACAAGTGCATCAGCTGACAGGGATCTGTATCCTGGCAGGCTGGAGCACCTGACAAGCTGTAAGGCACATTGAGCTGAATGTGTATAAATGTGCAGGTGTGCACATACACACATGCCAACTTATTTTCAAAGTATTTCCCTCCTCTACATTTTTTCTAGATAAAAAGGATGTAAACAACACTCCTCATAGAAGACTCGTGACTTTTACTTGCCTGTCTGCTCCAGTAGACACTATGAGCTTGATTCTTCAAGGCTGCCACTAAAATTCCACTCTACTGATTTTTGCAACCTAATTCTTCAGGCCTTTCTTTTTTTTTTTTTTTTGGCAGGATGATGTGACCCAAATTTATAATGGAGGTTAATTTGCTATAACATTGCATCTTGAATCTAGAATCCATATGTATTTATTTGTTATTACCACAGTTGTAAAAGACCAGATTTAGAGACCTGAATTCAGTTTGAACTTGACAGGCTTGGAATGCTCTGTAGAATGATGGAAAATGGCATAATTTAGGAAACCAAAATGTAAAGGGTTTTATGAATGATAAACATTTCTAAGACAATAAAGCTACCCAAAGACTCACACTATTAAGCACCAAAGGGACACAGCTACTTTTTCAATAACTATAAATGCTGAAATTTTTCTTCTCCATTTTTCTGTAAATGACATATTGCACATTCTGCTGCAGAGAAGCAGCTGCTGAAGTAACCTAGAGGGCATTTTCAGGCACTGTACTTCAGTGATTACAGCATTTTATGTAGACATTCAATATTAGGTCTGCATTCTAATTTTAGACAGAATTAAATTTAAATTGAGTAGGAGGGGCTTTCATGCTACTCTAGATGTTCTAACATTGCTTACCTCAAACCAAAAACTGTACAGTGTCTGAATTTTGCAGCAATGATAATTTATTTGCAATGATACACTGTAAAAGAATGAAACTAGAGCTCACTAGCAGCAGTGGAAAGGTGTCCACTGTTGTGATGGGACCAAGACTTAGGCTCTAAAAGCATTTACCCTCTTGCCATGATCCCAATGCCACAGAACTTGGTGACATTGTCAGGCACAACCCTCCTCTATTCTATTTCCATGATACTTCTTAGTTATGTATAACCAGCAAGCATCCTGAGACTGTAAGGCCAAATTGGGAGTCTTAGGTTAATGCTTATTAGTATTTAAATTCCCTGACTCTCACAAAACCCAAACAACAAGCTGAAGGAAACTGAAAGAAAGAAGGTTAGTAAAGAGCTAACAGTCCAACAGACAATACAGGCGGAAAGTGGAGGGACTAGGTGAAACAGAGAAAACAAAAGAAAAGAGCTTCTATTAGATGCTAAATGAGACCCAGGCTGGGCCTGATTAAAGCTATGTCTACGCAGATCACATCTTTCCTTATTTCTCTTACCTTGTTTCTCTTGAAATATGCTCTTCGGCAAGCTGCAAAGCACTTCTCGCTGCAGAAGCATTTCACTTCACTTCCCATACTCAGGGAATAGCGCTTGATTCCAACTTTCTGGCACCAGGCACACATTATTTGTACATTTGACACATCATCTTCTACAACAAAAATATAAGAACAATATTTACATGAGATGCAAACACCTTCCTCAGACATCTGCACACTTAGACACAAACAGCACCGGCTCATCTCATTTCTAACTTCCTCACTGCCTGAGAGCAGAACTGTGCATGCCTGGGATCACCAGCTTCATCCTCATGCCAGCCAAGCTCTGCAGATTGGCAAAGCTAAAATGGCTGGAAAAGATCATTAGCTAAAAAAATGGTGCACTGAAAATCTCTGGAAATCTTGAGAACTTTTCAGCATGTTCAAGAGCGCACAACTTCAATAAACGAGTGACTAAGACTGGAGGCTTAATGAGTATTGCTGCTTTGTTCATGTCACTTACAGTCTGCTGTAGTGAGCCCCTGAGATGCTCTGTTCAGCAAGCTGGTGATAAAATACAGTCAGAAGGTACTGCACCAAGGCAGGTCTCTAACACGAGCCCTCTTCTAAATAAGAAGGAATATGAAACATCCCTTTTCCGTGTTGTTTTGGAATAACAACTAGTGTACAAAACAGGGAGCTCTTATGTGAATGCAGCAGTCACAGAAACACAGGCTGGAGCAAGACAGAAGCAGCAGCACTGTGGCAAAATCTGCCAGGTTACTTTCCAGTCGTTATGCATATTGGTGAAATTTTAATCCAGGCAGAGTTCCCGAGCCTCTTTCAAGCTCTTCTCTAATGTGTGTTACAAATGTGGCATGTTTGCCTTCTGCCATGCACAAAGACCCCAGGGCTTGTTTACTAAAGCGCAGCGATATCCTTGTGTGGTCATCATTCCCACCTTGGCTTCACAGGCAGAGGCAGTAAATAGCTAAGCCTACTAAACAGATCAAGACAATAAGTTATCTCTCTGACTTAAAACTCGGAATTCTTCAGTTCTTATGCCCAGTTTATGATACAGCATGACCTTTCAGCTACAAGCAGCAGCCATTGTCTAACTTCTGGGGAAAAAACATCCCTGAAGACTAATTGTTAAAGCAGTTCCTGGTCCATGAGCTGTGGAGAATTCATAGCTCAGAGATTCTGTCATGCAGCCATCCCATTTCCCTATAAAGGATTTGTTTTTGAAGCTACGCTGTCATCGTTCTGTAAAATTATTGGCAAACTAATTTTTAGCAGAGTGATTTGGCTCCTTTCCCTGACTATCATAACTCAGAACTACGTGCTGCATTTTACTCACCTTATCGGAATAAATATTGCCAGTTTAATAACTTTTTTCCTTCCACAAATTGTGTTATGATTTACAGCTACAAATAAAACTCTACAATGTAAAGTAATGACCTTTTAGTTTTAATCAGACTGTCTACCTTTAAACCTACATTTAAGGCTAAGTTACAACACGGATTTGTGTTTCAAGCATTTTATCACTTACCCTTTAGAGTGGGATTTGCCAATATTATAAATGTTTTCATACATTGAACATCACATTTGGACATCAAAACAGTTTGGCCAAAATTATTAGTAGCCATCTCTAGGGTCAAGAAGCCTGGCCTTGGATGGCTGTACTCAGCCAGACACACAGGCATGCAGGGTGCTGCTGCACAGGGTCATCACAGCTTTCTCTCCAGACCAGTCTTGTCCAGCATGCTAAATACTTCAGCACAGACCAAGAGCTCTTCACCCGTTTTTATCCTGAGCCATTTGAAGTACTGAGCTTTTACAAAGTTACCCTGATGCAGCTACTTTTGAACCATAACAAACCAATTCCTTGCAGACTGAACCTACCGCTTTGAAAGTATCAGAACAACAGGACATCCTCTGAACCAAGGGAACCAGGTGGCAGACTCTTGTTCCAGATAACAGTAACATATATTCTCCTACTGATAAGAAGTATTTTATCTCTGGAAAAGAGATCTACCAGTGATACCTTTCTAATAGCCTTCATTTCTGCCGAGAGTAACTATCATAAATGAAGAAATAATATTACAGAGCACGTGCTGGAGTAGTTATCTTTGAAGTAGGCTGACTTGTCTGGGGCACAGGTTTTAAGGAGAAATGCAGAGCTCCACCACTGGAATTCCCAGGGGTTTTCACAGGTGACTTGACAGGGGAAACACCTCAGGGATCATCCAACTCTTATTCACTGAAACACATGAATTGTCTTCCATGGTTATCAGAAAGACCCACACACTATTGTCTATTGTCTATTTTCAATTACACAGTCTCCCAGCAGCAGTTGTTTACATGGAAAAGCCACATTATGCACTTTTCTACAGGAGGTTATGCAAAACAGTAAGGTTCAACCCACCTCCTTCTGCCAGACTAGCTCAAAGATAGATCCTGACAATGGGAGAAGGAGAGGGAGAGGGATAAGGTGAGGGAGAGGAAAAAGGAGAAAGAGAGGAAGAGGGAGAGGAAAAGGGAGCTACTGTGTCAAATTGCTGTCTTGCCATGCCCTGACCAGTAGAACTTCACCAGCACCTCAGGGGGAATTCTTTGAAGCAGCATTGCTTCACTTGTGGCCCATGGATCTGACGGTCAATAAAACAGCAGAGAATGGTCCACAAAATACTATTTCCAACCACTGTCTGCACTTCCAGGAAGTGACAGGTGATACCATCAATATTAAGCAAAATGTTCATCATTTTGAAAGACAAAAGGGAGAAAAGGAGGGCAAGAGCCTGGCTAAATACAACAAACTTCAATAATTTCTCTATTCTACTCCCTTCTCATCCCAGTCTTCAAAGAATGGTCACATACAACGTAGTCCTTTTCACGGTAACAGCACTAATAAAACTAGATGTCTTTTCAATGTAATAGACTCAGGAACAGTGCTACAAAGGATTAACTGAGTATGGCCATGTGAAGCAGCCAGGAAACAGCAGCACTTCAGAAGGGGGTTCAGAGCATGCCCTTCCTGGAACAGTACCCTGATACATCACTTTTTAAGTCATCTTTGCTCCCCCAGGTGTAGGTTTGCCCACATCAATTTTTTGACGCGACTCTAACTTCTTGTAACACAGTTCATTATGTGGAAAAGAAAACATCCAGTATCACATACCTATAGACCAGCAGGAGCCCCATCCAGCCTAGCTGGAGGAAAACTTCGTCTAAAATCAAATCTTTTCTTTCATCTTCAAGTGAAGCTAAGAACAGCAGAGAAAAGGACCCATGTTTGGTACCTGGGACAGGTACAGAGCTGTGCCCTATGGCCTATGGGTATGGATGGGTATGGATGACAGCTGGGGACAATGATAAAGGTGATTGCCTTCATCACACTGTTTGCAGCAGAGGTCTGAGCAGACCTTGTGAAAATAACTAACAGGGATGTCTTGTTACAGTGTATTAGGCTTAGTAACAAAAACAGAGGACTGCAGCATTAACAGAAAAGTAATACTTCATGCATTTCTACCAGCCGTGGGAAGCAGTAACTTAGGCTCAAAACATTATGACTGTGTGAAAAAAAAAGAAAAAAGTCAGAGTCTTGGAATTTAATTGCTGCCATTTGCTAAACACAAACCTGAATAATCTGAAACCAGAAATACATATCTTGTATTCAAGCTAGAAATCCCCTCACTTTTTCACAGACCTTTGTTTTCTTGGGCCAGATTATTTGCACATCACTTTACCAGACTCTTGCCCTTCTTTGAGGAAAATATATCAAATCCCTGTCCCTACAGCACTGAGCAAGAAGAACCTGCAGCAATGAGATCACAGGGAAGTGGGGAACTTCAAATCTGGTAGTTCCAGACCACTTACCTGTCTTCAGTCTTATTCTAATCTTCTGATTAGAGCTGCACTAAGAAACTTCTCCTCAATAATTACATCAGTTCACTACATCGGGAATGTTCTCCTTTGCTCACAGTCAAACTTTTGCTGGTAGTCTATCTTAGCATATCTGCTTAAAGTAACATGAGCTCATCCTGACAGCATGCCTACGTCCATCATGTGAGCTCTCACTGGAGCAGCTCTTCTAATGAAGATCATTAACCATCACTTTCAGGACTCACATAGCTACACTGACACATGTTTGTAAAGTACAGAAATAACATTTGCAAGTCCTGGCACAGATATTTTTGAAGCAAAAGAAAATACATCTTAATAACTGAATTTTTTTTCTCCATCTGGGCCTGCAACTTCAGGACCTACTCTTGGAATGTGTTTAGCATGTTCTCAGGTGTGTCACTTATGATAGGTAGCGTGGGTACTCATACAGGTGAGACAAAGAGGAGCTGGCACTGACACAACTGAATAGTAACAGGAGAGCATTCAGCAGAGCATCCATATTGCTGCCCTCTGTAATTACATCCAGTAATAGAAAGATATATTCCTTCCACATACCACACAAGATCTGAATTTCCAGCCTCTACTTCTCTGAGTTCTCAACTCTTCATAGGGAGAGCTATTGTGGGAGTTACAATATTGTATTTTTCTGCCCTTGGGTTGTGTCATTACAGGTGGAAGAGGTACTCCCTGCACCCACCACACAGATACTGTTCAGTTACATCTCCTTGTGGTTTTTAGCCTGTGTATTTTTCATAATGAACAATGCAATAAACACGGAGTGTTTGCAGTGTTAAATCATGTTCCCAAAGGGAGTAGTTTGTATAACAAGATAAAATTATCACATTATAATAACTAAATATGCATCAGTCTAAAGCATGCTTCAATTAATCATCAAAAGTTTGCACCGCCTCTTTAGGTCTTAATTAAGCAGAATGTTTGGTATGTTTTTTCCTTTCAAACCAGTGTGAAGGAGCTGCAGAAAATTGTTCCTCTTAAACCCAATGAGCAGCAGTTTACACTAATCGATCTTATATGGAGCCATAATTTAGAGAGATGGGGGGAAGTGAGGGAAGGCAATGAGTAAAATAGAGTAAATCCATCATGTGCAGTGCTGTCCCTTTATCTAAGCAAACCAGCATGACCTACAGTGTTTAGTACGTTCCTAAAACCCCCACAATTCTGCAGCTAAATCCTGATCAGTTTAGTATGTTTTAGGTTGCAACACTCTGCTAATACTGTTTTGAACTATCTGATATATATTTTCAATTTTAACTTCATTTTCAAGAAGTTGGGTGAAATTAAATGCAGCTACAACTCTAATCCTGCTGATTGTGACGATCCATGAGCATGTACTTTGAAACCTTACTTTCCACATTTCCTTGCAAGAAATTCAGCACGAGATACTCAATTCTTCTGGCAAGAAGACTCCTGAAGGTGCCCAACTGCAGTACTGAAGAAGTCCTGTTGGTCAGAGGGAAGACCAGGAGGACACAGGGTTTGGGACTGAGATCTCAAGGAGTACAGCATCATGACTGAGTGAGCCTGTGTGAAACCTGTACCTCAGCTGTGCTTGTATCTGTGATCTGATAGAGAAAATATTTCGGCAGCCCCTCCCTCCCCTAACTCATCTCTGGGTTGAGTTTCCTTCCACCACACTATCAGAAGCCATGCCTCCCCACTACTGCTTGCTTCTGTTTTCCTCTGTTTTTCTCTTACCTTCATCCCACCCCCTCACACAGGCAGTTCAATAGCCCTTTTGCCCCATGCTGGGAACTGTTCTCAATCCACTGGCATATACATCTTTAAATATTTTAGCGGTTTTCACTACTACTTTCTGAAGAAAAGCTGCAAAATTTCCTTTTTAAAGACATTAGATCTTAACTTGAATCTAGCATCTGCAGCAATACCAATAAGGGCTTGCAGTTTCTACTGGGACCTGCCAGGATTTCAGAATGGCTGAGTTACCTGCCTGCTGCTCCTGAAACCCCAGCTTGCCATTGAAGAAAACCAAGTATCACATGCTCAGATTTTTCATCCCAAAGCAGTTCCTGAGGTTACTGATCCCAAGCAAGGCAGAAGCACCATTACAGCCATTTTTCTTACACCAAAATGCTTTACCAAATTAATCTCAAACTGAACAGAAAATGAAGAAACAAAACTCCTGAGACGTTGCTGCAGCTCCCCTTGTGATATCACTTAAGTGCTGTTCCTCTAAATAGATGGGGGATGTGACAAACTTAAGGTACAAAAAGTACCTTAAAAAAAGTAATTACAAGAGGAAGATTTAAAAAACAGGGCTGACAATAGAAAGCTTGCTGCAGCCATCACTATGGAAATACCTCAGGGGTTCTACAATGCATTTCCTTTTAAGGACCAGGCTCTTGAAGTTCACTGCTCTGCCAATAAAGCAAAGTTTCCCAGCTCCTTTTAAAAAATCATTTTGGGGAACCAGGGCTTGCCTCCGTTTTCTATGCATGAGTTGAGGCACATGCTTATGCATAGTTCAGTAAGGACTGAATGCACAACACAAAAGCTGGCATTTATGCAGGTTTTAAACATGCAAACAAAAAAGCACCTATTTCAGCTAATAGAGGGGGAACTCCCTATGTATTTTGAATAGATGCTATTAAGGTGCATATGTGGACTTTGTGATTTTCTTTTTAACACAAAGGAAACACTTGGCCTTCCACAGAGAGCAAAAGACATCAAGAGTGGGCTAGATGGGGCAGGCATCCTGGCAACCACTGGCATTTTAAAACCCAGGGAGTAATAACCCTATGATCAGTGTAAATTTGATGATGTTTCAAACTGAAAACAAGAGAAATAATTTGAAGAGTAGCGACTACAGGATTTGTTGCTGCAGTCTTTATTAGAGAGCTAAACCTGAAGTAAGAGAAATTGTAATGCAGTTCAGCAACCAGAAAAAGATATTTGTGAAATACTGAAAAGGCATCCAGAACATAGCAAAATTAAAGTCTCCTCAATCTATAGACTTAATTAGATCTGATAACATGGCCTTTATTTAAGGTTAACTGTCACTGAGTACTGCTTGGAATCAGACTTCTTGGTAATACAGTCATAGAACCAATTCCTCGGTGAATTTCAACAGATGATCTTGGAATTAATTTTTACTGCCCTGCTAACCACCATTTAAAACATCTTTTATGCTTCCACATTGCTCCAATACAATTTAAATATTGAGAGAGGTTACAGCAGGCAGTTCCAGAATGTTTGTAGGGCAGGGACTCTGCCTATTCCCACATACTGCACCAAGAGAGGTGTGGGATGGTCTCTCCTGCCATGGCTGCAGGGAGAGGAATAGAGGGAATGGTCATAAACTGAGACAGGGGAGAGTCAGATTAGATGTTAGGAAAACTTTTTTCAGTGTTAGGGTGGTCAGGCATAGGTACAGGTTGCCCAGGGAGGTGGTGGAGTCACCATCTCTGGAAGCAGAGTGACAGCCTAATGGGTGGACACAATGATCTCGGAGGTCTCCTCCAACCTTGATGATTCTAAATTACCCATCTGCACTTGTATTTACAAAAAAATCCCATAAACTTTAATTCTAAAGCAGTGTTAAGCCATTACACAGAGAATGACTCATTGTTTTCTATAAAATACCTAATTACTTGAAAGAGTATTTGAATATGACATTTCCTTGCCACCTTAGGTCACAGACCTATTTTACAAGGTAGTGGGCACTGGAAATGCTTCTGGTCCTCCTATAAGACATTTTGCCTCATCAGATACAGTTCCTCCAGCCTACTCCTTCACTGTCACAAGTTTCTGATAACTTCTGGTACAACCCCAAACCTTATAATCTGGAAATCACTGAACCTAGAATTACATGGAGACACTGATCTGCGGGTTATAGGATTTTAATTGCCTCTCCTTTTCCAAATGTACTTCCCATCTTCTGAAAACCCTGGGAGGGGGGATTATTTTCCCCTTGTACTTCTTTTCCCTGTGGAAAGCTCAGTCAACTGCATGACATCATCCTCTCTGCCTCCCCTTCCACTGCATCCCTTGACAGTGACCCCCCCTTGCAGCACAGCATGGCAGAGCTGGTTCTTGTTTGGGATGCTCAGAGTAGCAGATGCACTCTGTGAATTGCTCATACACAGGAGGCAGGAAAGGGAAGTGTTTTGCCAACACGGATGCTCAAAGGATAGACCAAGAAGCAGTTGTACCTCCCCTATCGAGGCACGGCCACAGGGATCACAAGATAAAGTAAATCAAAAAGCACTCAAAGAAATGGGAAAACTGAGACGCCACAGCCTCCAGCAGGTGCCAGGGAAGGAGGCAGCATGTTCTCACCTGCATGGAAAGAATTTTTTGCATTCTTCTTTGACTAGTCTTGATTTTAACCTTCCTTCATCCCATGTAACTACAGTTGTCCAAACTTGCCTGAAAAAAAGGGCAGAGTCACCCTAAGTGCCCTCTCAGATTTACTCTGTCATTAAGGGCTGCAGAATAACAGAAGGTTTGCACACTATATACACCCTGCAAAACTGTGGTGGGTTCTAGATCATTCCTGGCTACTGCACTTCTGTTCTTTGCTATTTTTATGCAATTTTTAATGGAATAAGAAAAAAAACCACCCAGTTTCTTTATGTTGCTGTGTAGAAAACATGAAACTTAGGGGCTGAAATGGACCTTATAAATCATTTTGTCCCAGTCCTCCCTGCCCTGGGCAGAGACACCTCCCCACTAGACCAGGTTTCTCAAGGCTCATCCAACCTGGCTTTGAACACTGCCAGGGTTGGGGCAGCCACTACCTCCCTGGGCAACCTGTTCCAGTGTCTCACCACTTTCACAGGAAATTTTTTTTTCAAATATCTAACCTAAATGTCCTCTCTTTCAATTTGCACCCATTGCCCCTTGTCCTATCACTGCAGCTCCTAACAAAGAGCTCCTCTCCAACTTCCCTGTAGCCCCTTCAGATACTGGAAGGTTGCTACGATATCTCCATGTAACCTTCTCTTCTCCAGGCTGAACAGCCCCAACTTCCTCAGCCTGTCCTCAGCTCCAGTCCTCTTATCAACTTCATGGCCTCCTCTGGACTTGCTCCAACAGTTCCATGTCCTTCTTACATTGAGGGCACCAGAACTGCACACAGTATTCCAGGTGGGGTCTCACATGAGCAGAGTAGAGGGGGAGAATCACCTCCTCTGACCTGCTGCCACACTTCTTAGAATTTTAGTGTTAGAATCTTCTTACACTAAGTAGAACTAACCTTAGGATCAGTTTGTTGCAATAGGCTGTACTCCAAACTAACCCTGAAGATCACTCAGAATCTGCTGTCAGTTCTAAACATAGTTACCAGCCTGCTGGGCAAGATGGACACTTATTGGCCACAAGGAGACTCTTACACCAACATTCTGGAGGCGGCAATGACTTCTTATTTGCTTCCAGGTGCAGTTTGGATGGCTGATGTTGAATTATAAAGCCCCATTTGATTTAGGCACTGCCCAAGTGTGGTCTGGTGGTGCAGATCAGCACAGTGCCCTTGCAAACAGCCTTCACAGCCAAGTAACTTGCATCCTTCTGGTGGAGGCTTCCTATGACTGGATTTAGCATCCTGCACAGCCATGCTGTAACCCCAGTCTGTAGGAAGCCAGTGCACCAGATAGGGCCCATGCATTTAATGCAGCCTTTATTTGGGTTTGATTCTGAGGTACAGCAAGGAGAGAGTGCCTTTATTGGAGCTGTTTAAATTTGGTTAGGTAGCACCCTAATGTTTGCCAGGATCAGATCAGCAACTTTGTACCTAACATTTCATTTGACTAAAACAGAAATCTGAACAGCTTGGAGATAAAATTTGAATCAGACAGCTCAAATTATTTGGTTTTCAAATAAAACAAACAAACAACAGAAAAACCAAAACACTTTACTGCAAAATGGGTATGAGGGGGAAAAAAATTTTGTTAGTTGTTCAAAGTTTTAGCCTGGTCATACAAAACACAAATACAGATAGGACACCGTTCAAAGTCTTCCAGCACATTCAAGGAAAACCTAATCTGCTGAAATCCTCAATGACAGCTTCCTAGACATAGAGGATGAAGTGCTGATCTTGAACTTTGTCAAGCTGGTAGCTGTTTCTGATATCAAGAATCATATTTGCCTCCCTGGAAATCCTGTTCCTCTTGGCTTCCTGAATCTGTTTTTGCCTTTTCTACCTCTGCAATTGCTACATCAGTGCACATGGCAGAGTATCCTTCCTGTTTCTCCTTTCAGGCTCCTGTGACCATCCCCCATGCTCTGCTCTTTCTCTTCCCTGTCTTATCTGTATAGAATCTTATCAGCAAAAATAATTCAACTAATAATTCATCGTGACTGTTTCTTGGATCTGCTTATCCTCTTCAGACCATTGCACTCTTGTCCAAATGAATACCCAACCTGTCACTCTGACACCTTTTTACTTGTGCTGACCCTTCTGTCCAAGATCAATACAGCAAGAATTAAAGTCTTAATAATTTCTCCCTGAGTGCTCACTTCATATTACTTGCTCAATAAGGGTGGATCACACCATCTTTCCTGTCCTTCAGGTTCATGATTTAGGCATCATTCCCACGTGTGGGCACTCTCTTTTGAGCTATATTTAAGTCTTGCAGATTTTCCTCCTGTACAATATCTAAAAGCTTTCCTCATGCATTTACAAAGTCTGGACCTGCCCCGATTCTTAGCATCTCAGTCACTACAATGCATCACTACCCAGTTTGCTCTCTGGCCTGTAATGTAACCACGTATGTCTGCTCAAAATAAGCTGCAAAGATCCCTTTTCCTGCCCAGTATTTTAACCTTGAAGCTTTCTCTTGGCCTCTTTCTGCCTCTCCCTCCCATCCCCTTATTAATTAATGATGTGAGTCTAATCATTTGCCTGCTCAACTCAGAGAAGCACCTTTGTGCTGTTTCCAAATTCGTCCCCTGTGCTTACAAGCAACTCTGAGAAAACATCCCCAGAGTTACTCGTCTGGCTTTGTATCACTCTGAAGTTTTCTGCTTTGATGTAGTGCCCACAAAACGGTGTCAAAGTGCAGTGCCAAGACCACTGCCTCCCATGCTGGCTCTCCTGGCTCCTTTGTACTCCCTTTTCTTCTTGCATTCACCAGTTGTTTCTTGCCAGGCTCTTTGGGGTGATCATGACTAGGGCACCTACACCCTAAGATAAAACAAAACAATTACTACCCATGCTTCTTGCAAATCCCACAAAGGTTGTGGTTCTCCTCCCTCTCTGGTCCTCTCCAGCTTTGCTTTCTAAAACAAAGATGAGATAAATGTGTTCATCTGCTCAGAAGTCATAGTAATTTAGTGCTCATTACAGATTATGGGGTAAAGTCTGAGGAGGCAGAGATTATGCATTCATATCCCTTATGCAAGTAAAACAATAATATTCATTATAAATTAATGAATTAAAAACCTAAAGTTGGAAAATACTTATGAATAGCCTTCTCTGCATGTTACCCTTAGTGATGCATTTGAACACAGGATCATATGTTGTAGGTGGACAGGCAAAGAACAGAAGGCAGTTGACTTGGCCAAGATTCCCTTGTGTCTACTTAACTACTGTTGCAGTAATTTGTTTTTCTACTTCACAGTTCCATCTCCTCCTGCTTATTTGATGTCATAAAAATCCAGCAACTGTGGCAATTTGCACAATGCATGCTATAGCCTTGTGTTCACATACCACAAATTCAGCATTCTGGATTCATTCGTGACTCAGATTGGAGGCGAAAATAGCTTGGGATGGCACGAGCCCTTGATTAAAGCTTTAGGGCCAAGGCAACAACAGCTGAGGATCCAGCCCATATGGCCTGAGATCTTTAGCTGTGTAAAGGCTGCAGGAATGGGCCCAAATAGCTTTGGTAATTAGCAAATATCGTATAAAATATATGAAAAGCCTTTGGCAGGGAATGTGTATTGAGTAACATTTGAAAATTATTCATAGCATGTTAGTATACTTCTTTAAAGATAAAACTGAATGGCATAACAATAATCTGGGAGGGACAACTGTAGCCTATCACACAACCGACAACAGGCAAACACTTTCCTGGACTGATTGTCATTTTACAGTTACCTTGAGACAATGCTACAAAGGGCAGAGGTGACCATCTAACACTTGGGACCTGATCCTACAAGTTGTTCTGCCTCTGCAGAAGCACTCGTATACCTGGTGAGAACTCTAGCCAAAGTGCCTCCCTGTGTGCAGAGTGACCATTCTTTGGTAGGTGTTGCATGACACCCTGTATTCCTCGGTCACTCAAGAGAACTAGAACAATACCCAGAGACATCCATGGAAGCAAGGCCGAGCTGGTTGCTATCTAGATTCAGCAATTATCACACCATGTAGAGCAGTAAACAATAACACATCAATTAATCACCCTGGTGTAGCTGTGAGAGCTACTTTCACAGATTACGGTGCGCAGCATGCAGAGTGGAATAAATCATTTTTCATGCAAACTCTGAGGAATGGCATGTTATAAAATCACTCCTGATAAAAATCTAATGAAAATGTAAAACATCTCAGTGCAGTCTCCTGGGTAGAGTCAAGATCATCTTAAACCCTCGAGAGACAAAGGTCAGGGATTTCAATGGGAATCAAGAGACAGTTTTCCCAGGATGAGCTTGTTAACCTGACACAAAGACATGATGTTGATTTGATGGCTTTGTCTCTTTCGCTGTTCCTTCATGGAGCCTATTTTTAATTTAACAATCTTCCATTAATTCATTTAAAGGCTTTATTCGGCAGAACAAAATCTTTTTCCCCCTAAAAGCAGATGTTGTTGAAGTGCTGAGAGTATAATCAATCCAGCGTGCAGAGTGTCACAAGCAGCACAAGTTTGCTGTCACTGCATTTGCAGAAGTTTTTCCAAGAATACTAAAGTGACTAAAGCCACTCTCTCACTCCATTTTAAAGTTCCCTGTGACTGGATTTTAAACATTTTGAAATCAGCCCTCTTACTAAGACATCATGATCTAGCAATCTCAGGACATGTCAATGACAGTAACCATTTTTACATGTTTTTTAGGATTTACCTGCTGGTGGCTTTATGAAAGGTGGTGGAATTAATGGGACAATAATAGGTACATTCCCATGATCCTTCGACCCTGCTGGTGAGTCTGATAGTCCATTTCCTGTGGCAAGCCCTGGGTAGCTTGGGTTTATATTGTATGGTGAAATAACACTGTCCTCAGGTAATTTTGGTTTTGGCAAAGAATTTTCTGCAAAACACAAAGAACACATTGTACAGTATGACACACGTATTTATTAAATGCCCTTACATACTTTCTTTAATTACAATACTTACAATCTTACATTAAATTACTGACAAGAAGAGTGCATAAAAAAAAACAGACATTCTTCCTTCTAAAGTTTCCCTGTTGGGTTGTTCAGGCACTGGAATATTGCCCAGGGATGTGGTGGAGTCACTGTCCCTGGAAGTGTTTAAGAGGCATCTGGATCTGGTGCTGGAGGATATGGTTTAGGGGTTAGGGATTGCAGCAGAGTGGCAGGTTAATGGTTGGGCTTGGTGATCTTAGAGGTCTCCTCCAACCTTGACGAGTCTATGAATTGATTCTAGTATTCTTCAGAAATGCTTCCTTTTCAAAAGCATGTTCAAATGGTCCTGCACTTTGGCCAAAACAATC
>NW_008676579.1:1563-2035 GCF_000695815.1 Acanthisitta chloris | reverse complement strand
TAAAGATCACTGGTTGAGATAAGAACATTTACTAACAAAACAGCAATGAAATAAGAAAATTGAACACTAGGAACTATATTAATAACAGAGTGTACCAGACAGGCAAATGACTCACAGGATTGCTCACCACAGGTTCCTAGCTGCCCCTCCTGGCTGCTGCAAAAGTTAACCCTGTCCTGTCCAGTACCAGGACACCAGGTCTGATGGCTGCCCCAGGCTCTGGGGTGGATCAGCTCCAGCCAGCTCATCTTTGAGAGCCTCAGTATGTCCTGATCTGTAACAGGCCATAAGCACTTGGTTCCTTCCACCTGGTTTCCATGGCCAACTATATGAATTATTGTATTGAACTGTGTAGTTGTTGGAGAATGGCTAAGAGAGTAAGGACACAGTCCTGGGAACGCACCTGGGAATGCAGTGTACAAGCAAGGCTCTGGAGATATGAACTTATATCTAGATAGGGAGTAACTCAGCG
>NW_008676579.1:0-1502 GCF_000695815.1 Acanthisitta chloris | reverse complement strand
ATGCAGCCAAGCCTGAGAAAGTAAGAAAGAATCCTCACAGCTGTAACCGCAAGTAGGGAGAGTACCTGAATGCTATCTTTAGAGCTTAGTCAATTATAAATGATTGATAGTTATATGCTTGCCATGCACTGTATAAAAAAGAGCCTGTTGGACAATAAAGTTGGAGCTTGCTTTATCACTCACACTGAGTCGGCCGCTTGCTTCCCTGCGCGGAACTTTCCCAGCATGTAGTAACTACCCAACTGACTTCCTTGCCAGAGCTCCAGCAAGGTAGCCTCAGCTGCATGGTTGTGGTCTCCCCCAAAACTGTTCCAGAGCAATAAAAATACGGGGCCCTGGAGCACTGTGTCATTGCACTCCATATAGGGGGTGATGCAGTCTAGGGTGATCCCTGAAAGCCGGGATATAATTAATGCTGTGTGGCTAATTTCTGTTGGATAAGCAGTACAGATTAGCTGCACCTCACTAATAAATCCCCATACGCTTACCTGATGCCCATTGAAAGGTTTCAGGAGGTGGGGGGCAGGGACAGGCTGTGACCTTCCTCTGCATGCTGATTACACCTTCATGCAGGGTTTGGAGGCCATTCTAGAGCTGGGGGGAGCCATGGGGGCACGTCCCTGCCCACCATGTGAGCCAAACTCTGTGGCACTCAGCTCAGGGCTCAACAAGGCCTGAGCTAACTGTCAAGGAACAGCAAGAGGATAACTGCTTCATGAGGCAATGTATTGGGTTTGTGTGGCCAGTTTTTGGCAGTGGAGGGGCTACAGGGGTGGCTTCTGTGAGAAGCTGCTAGAAGCTTCCCCATGTTCGGCAGAGCCAATGCCAGCTCCAGAACAGATGCGCCACTGCGCCAAGGCTGAGCCAATCAGTGATGGTAGCAATGACTCTGGGATAACAGATTTAAGAAAGAAAAACGTTATTGCACAGATATAATTGCAGCCAAAGAAGAGATGAGTGAGAATATGTGAGAACTGTAGCCCATGGGAAGGACTCACACTGGAGAAGTTTGTGGAGAGCTGTCTCCTGTGGGAGGGACCCCACGCTGGAACAGGGGAAGGACTCCTCTCCCTGAGAGCAGCAGCAAAAACAATGTGTGATGGACTGACCATAACCCCCACTCCCCATCTCCCTGTGCTACTGGTGGGGAGGAGGTAGAGCTAGGAAGGAGAGGGGGTGATGCTGGGGTCCTTGGGTGCCCTGAGCAGTAGCAGAAACAATGTGTGATGAACCAATTGTCACTTTTGTTCCCCATCTCCCTGTGCTGCTGGTAGGGAGAAGGCAGAGCCCAGGAAAGTGTTTTTAAGATTCGTTTAATTTCTTCTTATCCTGCTCTGATTTTGTTACTAATAATTTAATTTCCTCAATTCAAGTCTGTTTTGCCTGTGACAGTATTTGGTGAGTGATCTGTCCTGGTCCTTATCTGAACTCATGAACTTTCCATTATATTTTTTCTCCCTTGTCTATTTGCAGAGGGAAGTGATAGAGCAGCTCTGGTGGGT
>NW_008676578.1:28167-28445 GCF_000695815.1 Acanthisitta chloris | reverse complement strand
ACTCCTACCCGCACTGCTGGGGCTCGCATCAAGCGCTGCCTCGCCCCTCGCCCCCGAATCACGCCGTCCGGGGATTTATTCCCCACTCTCCAGCATCACATTCTCCTAGGTATTTTGCCCCCCCCTCACCCCATCCCCATGGTTTTTAGCATACTCCCCCGCATGTTGCATCCCCATTCCTCCCTCTTCTCGCAAATTTCAGCATCCTTGTGAAAACAGGGACTCACTGAACTTCCAAGGGATGTCCATGGAGGGGACAGCGGTGTGGAAGGATGTGG
>NW_008676578.1:0-27956 GCF_000695815.1 Acanthisitta chloris | reverse complement strand
GGTGTGTAAGGCTGTGTCACCCACATGCCCAGGATTGGGGGGAGCAGTCCCAGTTCCGAGGGCTTTACTGGAGGGTCTGTCGGAGGGCCTGTCTTCACACCATCCCTCGCTCCCTGCAACTGGGGGAACGGGATGCCAAAACACTCTGCTGCTGGGAGTCAACCCAGGAATATCCTCCAGCAGGGATCGTGCCCCACCGTGCTGCTGGGAGGGGGAGATGATGGAGGATGGGGTCCCAGGGGAGGTTTGGGGGGGAATCTCCCCAATTTATGTGGTCCCAGGGGGTTTTTTGGTGGAAGGAGAGCGGGAAGCAGTGCGCTCACAGATCCCGATTCACCTTCTCCCGTAGCTCAAGTGTAGCAGGCAGGAAATCCCCTGTCATCGATACCTGTTGCAGGGTATCAGCTTGGCTCATTAATTAGCTCCAGGAAACCTGTGCTGGTAAACAAATGAGTCAAAGCTTTTCTCTGGGCCTGATCCCGAGCTTGCAGCATGCTGATTGCCACCTTTGTAGGAGAGGTGCAAAGAGAGAGAAGGATTTTCTTCAAGATGGATGACAGTCTGTCTCTGGAACCAGCTCACCTCCTCTCTCCCCTTGGAGAAAATTCCCATCCCCAGGAGAGCCTTTGAAGGAAAGGGAGCTGGCACCTGGCCTGGACGTTTGCAGAAGAGTCTCACTCGGTGTCGCAGAACATATCAGAGTGGCTCAATGTGGCTGCAGACAAAGTGCAGAGGTCTCCATCACATCCCAGCATCCACTGTCCACAGGATGCTCCCAAGTTCTTCTCATGGTTCCTTCCCTGGGTTCTCCCTTTGCCCGAGATTTGCAGAAGGTGCTGGGAAGAGAGGGCAGCAGGAGGATGGGTGAAACTGGACTGAAGAGTAGGTTACTTGCTGCTGGGGGTTGATGTCCATCCATGTATTTGTGTGGGATGGGGATCTGAGGCTCTGAAGCACAGGAAGAAAGGGGCTGGGGCACAGGTCTCTCAGCCAAGGTGGGGATAGGGATCTCCTTCTTTGCATCTCAGTTGCTTTGAACTATGTCTCTTCCAGAAAAAGAGTATTTCAGTGTCACATCTGCACTGGAGAGGCAGGGGCTGCTTTTGACTTGAGATGCACTCCTTTCCTTTAGATTAAATATTAGGAAGAAATACATCCCTGTGAGGGTGGTGAGGCACTGGCACAGGTTGCCCAGAGAGGCTGTGGGTGCCCCATCCCTGGAAATGTTCAAGACCACAATGGATGGGACTTGGAGCAGGAGGTGGTCCTGAGGAAGGTGCTTATGGCAGGGGTGTTGGAACTAGATGATCTTTAAGATCCTTTCCAATCCAAAGCATTCTATGATTCTATGATTCATGTGTAGCCCCTTCAGATCCCAAATGCACAGGGGACCAGCCCTCTAAGTCCCAAATCACCATGACAGGGAGCTGTGGCAACCCTCATTTCTTCAAAATCACAACCACCACAGATGTCATCCCAGTCTTTAGCACCCTCCAGCATCCTGGTGTTGGAGGTTCCATCTACCTTGTAACCCTTCTTAATGCTCCTGCTGCCCAAAAGGCAATTCTTCCACAGCACCACACCATTCTTGACCCAATATTGGTGGCATTTGATTAGAACATAAGAAACCATCAACTGGAAGTTAAATTCCTCTCTTAGAGAGCAATCTGCCAGGGCAGCCCATGGGGAGAGTGTAATTCCCTTTCTCTTACATGCACTCCATGTGATATTTGGCTCTTTAATATGGTTTGCAGGATTCTGAGGCTACAAATCACAACAATCAAAAAAAATAAAGGAAAATGAGCAGTAAATGAAGTCCCTTCAGAATGTCCATTTGTCATCACATCTTGGGCTTAGAAATTCCTGGCGGTGCCTCTCGGAGCGAGGGGTTTGTATTAGTCTGATTATGCTGAGATAATCTGTCATGTTGCTTCAGGAAGCTCTGAGGGAATGGGAAAAAAAAAAGGCAAAGGCAAGATAGTATTTTAAATCAGAGAGCTGCTAGGTTGGTGACTCTGTCTGGCAGACACACATCACTGCCCCCTTTATGAAAATTTAAATTGGTTACCTCTGTCAGAGAAAATGAGAGATTTGCTGATTTTAATTTGTTGGAGCGAATCACCCCCTGCCAATGTTATAAAAATTAAAGCAGGGATGGATTCCTGCTTTGCTTCTCCTACTCCCTCTGCATTTTTTCTGAAATATCCCTTCATAAAACATTGATTAAGGAGTGACCAGCTGATGACAAATGAGTTGTTGAAACAGCAAGCTCTGCTGTGTTTGGTGTTGTGCCTTATGCCTGGGACAAGGAGATCAGGGAAAGCAAAGGGTATCTGAAGGAAGAATGAGCAGAGATCTTGCAAGGAAATCTAGATTTTCTACCTGTTTGTAATATTTGGGGGCAAAAATTAAAACAGATTAGTGTAATGTGATGTGGTGCACTGTATGTTGGCCAAAGTGCATGTGTGAGGCAAGACATATAACATATACAAAATCCTCCTTCCAGTGAACATTGTAGTTTTAGGTTGGTGGTTTACTCCAGGTAGAGCTGCTGCTTGCTGACTTCATTTCTCCTGAAAGAAGGACAGTGGAATCCTGCATATATTTGGGACACCATTTTGTGTATACCATGTGCATGTACCAGTACCTTTAATTGCCAACTCTGGTTCTGAACCTCTAGTTTTGGTCCAAGGCAGCTCTTGTGATACCTCATCCTACAGTTTCAGCACTCCCACCTGCATGCTCACCTTGTCAGCTGCCTGTTATCAGGCTGACTTTGCTAGATGGAGATGTTCCCTCAGTTTTTGAGCTCAGCTGGCCTATAACAAAGTCCTTGCTGCTTGCAAAATGGCTCTTTTCTTTCTTCCCTCTGCCAGCTATTAAGAAGATCCCATTCCTGGCAGACCCACCTAATCCATATTCATTGGAAGTTAGCATATCTCTCTCTCTCTAAATCCTTTTGGGATAGGGTTCATCATTACATCCATGCTAGAATAGATTTGGGGCTGAAATATGTTGTCTCTGTCCTACCTGTGCTCTTGTCTTCCTGTGGATGATCATTTAAGCCTACAGCTCCACAACCCACTGGAGGTTTGGTCTACCCAACACCAAACTCCATGGCTTGATTTTAAAAGATGCTGCAGTGCAATCCCCACTATCAACCAAGGGCATCATAGGGCTGATCTCATCCACTGCCAAACCACTTGGCTCAGGCCAGGGGGTCAGGTCACAGTTAATTAAGACATTGGTCTTTCTGCACTTTGGTGTTCTCATTTGCAAAATGGGGATGCCTGGCTTTCTCCTTCCCAGTGGGGCTCTGTGCCAGCTGTTCAAATGGACTTGGTCAAACAACACTTCCTTTGGGATTCTGAGATGAAGGACACCAGCCAAGCACCAGGCATGAATTATTCTTCTTGTGTCTTGACTGTGGAGGCATGACCACCCTTAAACTTTCCTCCTGAGTCATGTTTTCTTGTCCTTTCTCAGTCCTTACACTTTTTTACAGCTAAGGATCTGGAAGGATGCAAGTCTCCTTTACCTGCCTTGGATCCCCTTTGGATTAAACACATACTTTTCCAGTAGACCTTGTATAACACTGTGAAATGGTCCTTTGTATAGTCCAGCCCAGTTTAATATGGATATTGATCAAGCCTGAGGTGGGAGTTTGGCTTATACTAGATGTTGTTGAGCAGAAATGTAACAATGGTGATCTTCTGGAAACAAATATCTGCTGGTTCCTGCAAATGAAAGTCGATACACCTTCAGAAGGAAATTTGTCCCAATGGGGTCTTTTGTATTGGAAGCTCTGTTGGTAGATTTATTCATTGTGCAGGTTCGTTCCCTTAACAAGTCAGTTATTCATTGGCCATTGCTTGAGGGTGTGTGAAATTTATGGTCATAGTCCTGTAATCAGATATTTTGTTATAGAGGTCTTTGCCACTGTGGAAGGTTTGAATAAATCAGTATGCAGCAAAAATTGATCCTCTCACAATCTATTTCTGGACTCAGCTCCTGCTTCAAGAGTATTTTCTCCCTTCTGGAACCATGTTGCTAAAGCTTTTGCATGTTTGTGCTGTGGGCAGCTGTACCAAAGGTATGAATTAATGAACATGCAGACATAAACACACACTTAGGCATATTTTCTGGGCATGATTTTTGTTCTGACCACACTTGAGATACACACTGTTGCCATTTCCCAAACAAAAAAAAAAAAAAAGAGAGGTTTTCTATATCACCTGACTTAAGCATCTGTAAGTTTGAAAGAACTGCTTGAAAAGACTTTAATCAACTGCCAGTGAAGAAAGGGAAATCTGATTTTGAGTAGCTGCATTTGGTGCCTTAAGTACTAAAGAGCTTGGCCTGCTAATCTCCACTTCTCAGATGTTGTTCCACAATCTGATCAGCTCTATTGAGCTCAAACAAGGGTTAATTGCTGACAAAATGCTCCACACCTTTGTGCATAGGAAGAAAGGGGCAAGGGTGAGCACCTTGCTTTTTGGAGCTTTGTGCAATCTCATCATACACAAGCAATGGTAAGGGAATTTGGTTCTTGTATGTGCCTCGAGAACACCTGTCTAGGAAGATAAAATTACAGCAGAGGCTCTGATTTTTATGGCAGAAATCAGAGATGGGAGGAGAGAAAAATCTCTGTAACCTAGCAGCCTGTACAGCTGCTGTCTCTTAGGTCGTTGGTGATGTTAAATGTGTAAATGTCAATGAGCCTCTTCCCTGAGCAGGGCTGAGCTGTCTTGGCACTTACACTTGGGATGGAGCTTGGCAGTGATATGGTTAGTCAGTGGTCAGACATGCTGCCTGCCTTACAAGTGTTCCCTGGGGCACAGCATCTTTCTAGGGAAACTCTGATGGCTCTAGGGGTGGTTTTTGATTTAAGGAGAGTACGTGACAAAGGACATTTAGTGCCTGGTCTGCTCTGGTGAAAGCAGCCAGCCCAAAGGAGTGTAAGACTGTGACAAGGAGCATGGAGTTTATGTCCACAGAGCATGTGGTAAACAAACCCGTGGGTGTTTATGGGAGAGGAGGCCAGTGGGTCTCTGAGCTGCCCCACATCTTATCAGAATCAAAGAATATCATGAGTTGGAAGGCACCCACATGGATCATCATGTCCAGCTCCTGGCCCTGCACAGGATATCCCCAAGAATCCTACCATGTGCCTGAGAACATTGTCCAAATGCTTCTTGAACTCTGTCCTCAACCACTTCCCTGGCCAGCCTGTTCCAATGCTTGACAAACCTTTCAGTGAAGAAATTCCCTAAAATCTAATCTAAACCTCCCCTGACACAGCTTTATGTCATTCTCTCATGTTCTATCACTGCACCCAGCACTGCCCTTCCAATCACCCATTTTAGCATTTGCAGGTCAGGCCTGAGGGCAAGAGAAGGAATAAGTAAATAGTGAATGTACATTTGCTGCATATCCTGAATACTTAAAAAATCACATGAACGATGTTAAATATTGTCTGTCCTGTGTGACTTGCTGGTTTCTGCCAGCTTGGGGATTTTAGATATGCTAACATGGATAGCAATACTGTCAGGACTTCCAGATTCTCCAGATGGAGATGATGCTACTACCAGCAGGAGAGATGGTGACAGGCAGAAGAGCAGCAAGGCTGGGAGGGCAGGGAGAAGTCAGGAGAGATCCCAGCAAAGTGCTAGTTAGCTTGGGGATCCAGTTAAGTGGGAATATCAGGAAAACATCCTCTGCTGTGAGAGCTGACAAGCTTCTACAGGTACCCAAGGCATCCCTCAGGGGCAACTACCTGTCTCTGGGAAGTGCCTGCAGTCATGGAAGTGCCACTGGAAGGGGCAGCCCCAGATGGTGTATCCTTAGTCCAGATGCCCTCTACCAAGACCAAGAAAGAAGGTGAGGTGGGTTGGAGGAGGTGATTTCTAGAGGTCTCTTCCAAACTCAAGCATCTGTGATCCTGTGAGGATGGGACATGAGTGCTGCAGACTTTGATGTCCCCACTGCCCTCAGGAGCTGCCTGTACATGGTGAGCAGAAGGCCTGCAGGGAATTTAAAGGAGTCCTGTGCAAAGCACTGAAGACTGTTTTGCAGGACAAATTCCCAGGTGGGAGCAGAAGGCCTGCAGGGAATTTAAAGGTGTCCTGTGCAAAGCACTGAACATTGTTTTGCAGGACAAATTCCCAGGTGAGAATTGTATGACACCACCCTTTGGGATGTCCTCCTCAGAAGGAAAGAAATATGATGGGGATTGAGGAGGTCTGGGGGCTGAGATCTAAGATTGTGATGTGTTTTGAGTGAGGGAAAACCCTTTTGTTATTGCATAAGAGCCTTAAAACCCCCCAAGAAGTAGAGACTGTCATTCCCCAGTGTTGGAACAAAGCCCTGATCTGATATACTTTTCACTTGATCTCAGTTTTTTAGGCAAGGCCCTTCTTGGTAAGTCCTTACTCCTTCATCTCTCTGGAGTCTTACAACGATTTTTTGGGCTGGTCTGTGGTCAGTGGCAATGCTACAGCATCTTTGATCAGAAATGTGCACACACCTTGCCCTAAGATGTGATACTTACATTCTTTCACTCAGTGCTGGTTTGCAAGCAAACCAATGAGGAACTCCAAGTCAGAAATACAATTTAATAAGGAAAAATAAAACAATAAATGCAACAGTATAAAAACCAACTACTGTCAGAGTCAGAAAAGAACCTGGCACTGTGTCAGTCAGGGTGTTGGTAGGAGTCTGATTAAATGGTGGCTGCAGAACTCCTGGAGTGATGGGTCTGGTGCGTCATGCCTGGGTCCCTGACAGCCCATTAAACACAGACAGACCCCTGAGGGAGCCAGCAGGGATGAGAAGATAATGATCCCTGCCCCACCTGCTTTAAAAGCTTGAGGATAGGATAATAGAATACACACCATTGGTTACACCCTACATTGCAACCTAGGATACACCCTCATTACTGAAGCCTTTTTGTGTCTATCTTCTGTTGTCCTGGGAAAACCCTTGGCTTGTTCTGCAGTTGGGAGGAGTTTTCTGGGATGTGGAAAGAGAGGCTGCACTAACTCCTTCTTCCTGGTTCTGTGGTGCTGATGGATTCCTCCTTTGCTTGGTCTTGGCGTGGTTACACCCTACATTGCAACCTAGGATACACCCTCATTACTGAAGCCTTTTTGTGTCTATCTTCTGTTGTCCTGGGAAAACCCTTGGCTTGTTCTGCAGTTGGGAGGAGTTTTCTGGGATGTGGAAAGAGAGGCTGCACTAACTCCTTCTTCCTGGTTCTGTGGTGCTGATGGATTCCTCCTTTGCTTGGTCTTGGCGTTTTACTTCTGACTAGTAGCAATGATCTTCACGAAAGAACTTCTAAGACCATCCTAGAGTGCCTGTGAGGATATCACCTGAGTACCAACAGCTCCAGGTATGGTGGGATGTAGTGCTGGGGACAATGAGGATGGCTGGTAAAGCCAACTGAGATTCCTACCATTCCTCAACACATGCAAAGAGTATTTGTTGGGTTGGAGCTCATCTTAAAAGGCTCAGGCAACTCCAAAAAATTTTCTCTTCCCTGTCTTAATAAGTCTCAAATGTGTGAACTCACCACATTGGTTTCCATTTTGTGTGATGAGTGGAATGTGGGACAAAGCACTGATTTTTCTCCCCTCCCTTCCCTTGCCCAACAGGGTGGTTGGATGTAAATAGGGCATGACTCTTCCCAATCCTGGAGCTGGGTCAGCAGGATCTGCTTGTGTGCAGGTGACAGTGCTGGGGCGTGACAGGAAAGCTGGTGCTAAATACAACTGCCAAGCACAGCCAAACCCCTTGGATGCTCCACACCAGGCATGGCTTCCTTTCACGTGGACTGAAAAGTCTTCCTGTAACCTCCTGTTCCCATAAATGCAATTTATGAGCCACAAGGTGCCCAGCATGCTGCAGCCATGTGGTTATTAAAACCCCAACCTCCCACCTCAAATTACAGCCCAAATGCTGTGTTTGTTTCCCACTTAACACAGCCCTCTGAGGTTTCCTTTAGCACTAAGCCCTTTTGAAGTTGCTGTTGATTACAGAGCAGACAGCATAATCTCCCTGTGGAAGCCATTTGTAGTTGGGGAGGAGAAATCAATCACCCTAGTGCAAATATCAGAAAGGGCCTGGGGAATTCACAGTGCTGCTCAGCCACACTTTGCACTCAGTGGCCCATCCTGCCACTCAGCTGTCCTGTTCAGAAAGTATCTTGGGCAGACAGAGAAGGAGTATAGCAGGGGGTTAGCAGTGCAAATTGGCTTCTAGTCTAGAAGGTGACTTTGGTGGTGTAATTATTCTGTCCAGTCACCAAGCCCTCATCAAACACTGGCAGCTGGGGCTCTGCCTGAACCCTTATTTGCTCTAGTTTTGTGGCAACTAGTCTGACTGTTTCCTGGGTCATTAACAGAGCAAATAATTTAAAGTTACTATGTTTTATTCCTTCCCAAGTTATCAGCCGATATTGTCTATTAACTTTTCTTGATGAGCCCTGTTGGGTCTACATCAACAGAGTTGATGTAGATCACCAGGATCACCATGGGCTGAACAGCATTGAATATGAACATGGCCAATGTAGAGCTCCTGAGCAGAGAGGCAGCTGTTTGCCTATGGCTTGAATTAAGTGGAAAGTGAACCATTGACACAGAGGAGATCAACATCTGGTGGTCTTGGGATCTTGCTTCATCTCCAGCTCAACCCTATTTCTCTATAAATCTTCTGGACAGCTGTTACCATCTCTGATCTGTTTCTCTGCAGCTTTTATTAGGAACTTTAATTGTCTGGGAAATTTGGATTGGGGGTTCAGGAGTTTAGGAAAGTTAGTCCTTCTTGCTACAATGGGATCCAACTCTTATTTGGCAACTCCTGGTATTACTGTGGCAGAAACTGTGAGGGTGGGAGAGCTCCCGGTGGACAAAAAGCTGGCATGAAATAGCTGGATTTTCTTTGTGGAAATTTGAATTTGTTGGTTTATTGTTGTGGGGTTTTTTTTTCTTTTCCAATTAATTAATTAATTAATTGATTTGAGAAGACTTTTGTTTGGACACCAATCAAAGGACTCTTGCTGGTGAGTCTTGTCATCCAGATGTTCTTGGCTTGATCCATTCCAGGGCCTGGATGTCTGCAGGATTTGGATTTTGCCTAATATTAGCCATAAGTAGCTTTGAAATAGGAACAGCACAAAGCCTGGAATTTTTGGACTCCTGTGATAGGCAGAATTGGGAGGTGCAGACATCAGCCCAGCCTACAACTTATATTATTGCTTAGTAAAAATCCTTGGCACATGCTGTCCCGTGGGGATAGTACTTGCTATTAACTGGGTAACAAATCCTTAGTGTGGATGGTCATCACAGAATCTTTGAGTATCCTGAGTTGGAAGGGACCCACAAGGATCATTGAGTCCAACTCTTGAGACAATCCTTCAAATGGTTCCTGAGCCTGAGCTCTGCCCCTGTGCAGCTCAAGAGTCTAACAGCAGGCAAAAATGCCACTACTAAGTGAAATAATGCTAATAAATCATAGTTGACCAGGAGAGAAAGAAAGGCACAGTGGAGTGTGGCATCTCAGACCTTTAAGATGGTCAAGTCCTACCATCAGCCTAGGATCACCACCACCTTCATCATTAAATCATGTCCTAAGTGCCTTATCCACTTTTTTTAAACACATCCAGGGATTGTGACTCCACCACTTTCCTGGGAAATCTATTCCTGTACTTTACAGCCTTTTTTATGAAAATAAAAATATTTTCTAATAGCTAATCTAAACCTAATCTGATTTGATGGATGTTTGTGGCTCACAACAGACCTGGCAGCACTTTTTTTCCAAGTTTCAGTGACTTTCAAGAGCTGACAAGGCTCTTGGCTCCTCCTTTGCACCACTTCTCAGTAGTAATGAGGTAACACACCACTGACTTCCCTGAGCATCTGTTTCATCCGTGGCATGGGGGAAGTGATTTTCCTCACTGCTGTACTGATTGGAAGTGGAACAGCCTTCAATCCTGTGTTATGTTCTGTGGAGCACTGAGTGTCCTACAGGCTCAGAGACTCCTTATCCATGAATACAAACCTGTAACCCAGCAGTGGTTTTGAAACCATGTCTTGTGAGACAAAGCCTGATCATTTCTGACCATTCAAAAACATTCAGGAACATCTTAAATTGTGTCCTCTGGGCTAGATTACAATGCCAAGTCTTTTGTATTTCAGATTCTCCTGTCTGATGATTGGAGCAGGGGGATGGAGTGGCTACATGAGTAATCAAAGGACCTTCCACCCCACTTTTCTCTGCAACTACAGCATTTTGCTGAACCCCAGGGTACTTTCTAATCCTTTCCCCCTCTTGCACTCTAGTCAGGGTTTAGTAATCTGAAAAGGGTTAGGACACAGATCCAAAAAACTGTCCTTCATTTGTGCAGACAGTTTAATTTTAAGAAGTGTTTTTAGAACATCTTTTTCATTCCAGCTGGGTGGAGATGCCTGTCTGGGGGCTCCTCTCTGCTATAACATCACCCTGCAACAATATACTTTTCCAGCTCCATAGATCACTGGGTAAAACCCACATTTAATTCTATGGTAAGGTCACTTTTTAGTTAAAAGGAACAGAATGGGTTTAATTTATAAGTCTCTCCAACTTTATGGCTGCATTTAGAGTTATATCTATTAAGTAGTGCCAAACACGTATTATAAAAATTGATTCCCCCTTTCTCCTCCCTAGATTTGCTGTGTCAGGTGGATTCTGATTACCCTCCAGTTTGCTTCAAGCCAACAGATAGACTGAGGTAGATCTTAAACGTCAGGGATGACATCTGTGACTGCAAAGTACAAGTTTATAGGGAATGGATCTGGCCCAGATCTATTCCTGGCTGGGTGGAAATGAACATGATTTCTGCCAACCTGCCACAATCCAGGATAGGAGGACAGAGCTGCAGTCTGCAGGGGAAAATGCAGCTCAAAGGCAGTGCAAGGTGGAAGAGGTTAGTAGGTTACCTGATGTTAGTGTCTTTGTGTGGGTCCTTTCATGGGAATGTGATGTAGACACAACCTCTAAATTCAACAGCAAATTTTAGGCAAGAGACATAAAATCCAGAGAAGATCAGGGAGAAGAATCATTATTTTTATTCTTCCAGGAAAGTATTTAAACAATTTCTAGGGTCTTAACAGTGGTGAGAATGAGGGTTGGAGAGAGAACACTGAAGGGAAGAGAAGGAATGGGGTGACAGCAAGAGGAATTAGACCAATTTTATCACTCGATCATCATTCCAAGCATCTCAATACTTGGTGCTGTAGCCACACTTTGGACTTATCTGACTTAAGTGGTCTTTTTGCAGAACAGTGAACATCAGAGAGAGAGAGAGAGAGAGACAAGGGAAGTCAGCTCTTAGGAGGCCAGAAGGAATTATTACAATCTTGTGTCTGAGCTGTGGACAGGAATGGTAGGTTCATCCCTCAGTGACTGCACAGATGCTGTGACTCGTGGTAGGAGTCAAGTGAACCTCTGAGAGAGATGCTGTGCCTTGATTTAAAGGCTTTCAAGAGGTGATGAATAGAGCATGTTAGAGGGAGATTTGAGACTTCAGCTGGGGCTCTGACAGGACTAGGGAGCCTGGCTCCTCCTTGGAGCATCCCTATATCATAGCCCACCTCCCAGGAGAGCAGCAAAAGGAGGGATCTGCCTCTCTCTCTTGCAGCTGCATTTCTTGAGCAGCAGTTTTCTATCTCTGTGATTAAGCTGTGTTCATAAAATTCCTAGCAAACACTCTGGACAAGCTGTTAACTGCCCTTTAAAGTTGAGGAGGGAAGAAATGGACTGCATTTGCCTGTATACAGCCCTGGCCATGCTTGATTGAGTGACTGCAGTAAAACTAGAGCTATAAATAAAACACATGTGCCTGTGTCCACTATGGTAATCTCTTGAGAAGATGCCATTTGCTTCAGGACTTCAGTGAAATATCCATATATTCAGCATCCATTTACATTAATTGTTGGGTTTTTAATGTTGGTTTTTTTGTTCAATTTTTTTTTTTGCTTTAGTGCAGTGAGCACAAGGTAGTACAGGACACCTAGCCTAAGATAGCAAGGTGAACAAGGTGCTAAGGGACACTTGGACCAAAATAGCAGGCAGGGGTGAGGAACAAGCACAGTGCCAGGCAGGGGTGAGGAGGGCCTGAGGGACTCCACATTCCTTGGATGGGGTCACACTGCTGCTCCTCCTGTGGGCTGGAGGCTCTTGTCTGAGACCTGCAGCCAGGCTGGGCTTAACTGGGAATTGCACAATTTTATTGCTTAGGCCTGAAAGGAGAGATCTGTGGCCTCACATTTGCTCACTTACCTGTCAAACCCAGCCAGAATAAAAAACTTGGGAATCATGAAACTGGACCCATTATATCATGGCTTGCTTAGAAATCTTTCTTTTTAATTTCTTTTCTAATCTGGAATTTGAGTTGTGCTCAGCCTCTCCAGCTTGGTTCAACAATCACAGCTGGGATGTGTTTTAATTGCTACTTATTTTTTAATGATGTCTTTTATAGTTACATAACTTGAGGAATTCTGATTTCAAAGAATAATACCCAATATTGCAAAATCTGCCCCAAAGGTGTCAGAATATGAAGGCAGAGCTACGTCAGAAAGGACCAGGAGATCACCAAACAGTAATAAGGTTAGAATACAGTCTCCATGGGGAGTGAAGTATTTGCCTCTGCATCTTTTCTTTCGGTCTCCAAGGAACTCTGTCTCTTGAACAGCAGCATCTTAGAAACTGAAAGCAGCAGTTCACAGGCAATGAAGGTCTCTCTGGCACTGTAGCCACATTTATCAGCATCCTGGCTGCAAAGGATGTGTAAGTTTAGGTTCACTGTGCATGTGGAGATCAAAAATCTGATTTTTTAACTGAAATTTGCCTAAAATTAGACAATGAAAATGCACCAACAGGAACTTTGGACTTGGAGGTGAGATTTAAATCTGGGATAAAGGCTGAGAGTATGGAGATAAATCATAAAGAATCTTCCCCTTCTGCTGTAGATAAATGGGTTAATGCCTGGACTCGATGATCTTAGAGGTCTTTCTTAATGATTCTGTGATTCTACACATGCACATGCTGGAGAGGGTAATGACTGCAGGAGGTATGTGAAGCTGTGATTGAGGGAAGAGACATCATGGGATCATATGGACAGGAGAGGATTAAAGGTCACTGTATTCAAAGTGGTCATTTCTCTGGATTCAGATTTGCCCATGTGCAAAGATTTCTGTCATGTTAACAAGGGGCAGGAGATGATTCAGCAAGTTTCTTTCATCTTTCCCAGGTACCTTCACTTTGACATCAAGAGGAAAGTAAGGCAGGAGGGAAGTAAGGACATGAATAAAAGGGTTATGTCCCCAGTACTGTGGTGTTCAACAACCCCCAGAAGTTTATGAGGACACTGAGGCTCAGATAAGGAGGACTCCAAGACAGCTCAGGATAGAGCAGGTTTGGATTACAAAAGAGCTTAAAGATCATTCTTCAATGTAAAGGATTGTTGGGCTTGGACCGACTAGTCTGAGTGTGTCCCAACTTGTTAACATCATCCCATATCTTATCAGGATGAGGTTGCTCTCTGAAATTTTCCCTAGGCCACTAAAATATCTGTGTCCTTGAGGATAAGGTATTAGAAATGAATTAAAACTGAGTAGGCAAATGGAAGGAATCTCTCCTGCCTGCTGAAGTTAGCTGTGGGACCTGTAGGCTGCCACGAGTCCTTGAGCTGTTGGAGACTTCGGTGTAAGGTTAGACCAGAAAACTTGCACATTGCTGCTGCTGACTCACCAAACACCTGAGGGAAAACAGTGAGGAGGCATCTCACAGCATGGAGAAATACATTAAAGCAAAGACCCCTGTTGTGTTCAGCTCTATAGTTGGAGGCTACAGAGGTGTGGAGATGTTTCCATGTCACTGCATTAAGTACAGGAGGACAGTGCTCAGAAGGACATAACTGGAAGGCCAATTCCCAAAGCCAGTTAGTTGTCTTCCTAGTGAACTCCAGCTCAGCAGTAGCAGGGAGACTGCCTTGTTACTTGTACAAAATTGACTGTCCAGGACAATCATTTTTCTGGTGGTTAAAACCTCAATCTCAGTATTTCTTTTTCCAAGCCAAACTTGTTTATACTGATGTCATCACTGCCCTTTAGTTTAAAGAGTCTTTCCTCCTCTCATGCTTCCTTCTCAATGTTTTATAACACTTTAATTTTCTCTTCACCTTCCTTTTCCAAAACCAAGTGCACCAGTATCTTCTGTTGAGTCTTATGTTCTCCTGGCCATCTATCTTAGTGATCTTTCCCTGCACCTCTGTCTCACTGGAAATTCATGTTCCTTCAACCCTAGCACAAAAATACATCCAGTATTTTAGATATGGCTGAAAATAGTGTCTTCCTTATATTTGGAAATCCGGAAATATCATCCCCCCATTGCATCCTGGATTGTTATGTTGCCTCCTTCACAGCATGTTGTTTGTCTTTACCCAATCTTTATCTTCTGCTTTTTTTTTTTTTTCTGCTCCATAGGAATCACTTTATTTAGCTTTTAGCTGAAGAATGTCCTTATTTTCTAAATGGGACTGTATTACTCTTATGTTACACCTGGGGAAGCTAAGGCAAAAAAGTGACTTGACCTTCAAAAGGAGGTGGTGATCCTTGCCAAAAACACTGCTAAGGAGAGAGGCTCCTTCAGCACTAGGTTGCTGTGGGCATCAAGGCTTTGTCCTGCTGTGACTTCCCTCGGATGCTGGTGAAGTCTAGATTCAGATGCCTCCCCGTGGGCAGAGGCTGCCTCTACCAGGCATTATTATAAGGAGACTGGTTGTTTTTCCTGCTCCTCAGCCTGCATCCCCCCTCCCTTCTTTGCCGGGATGGGGATGAATGGGAAGAGAGAGTCTCTGAGTGGACTCTGTTCTCCAACGCCAGTTGCTGCTGAATTTCAAATAACTCCCCAAACAAAACCCAAACAAGCAGGCCCTTGTGTTCCTCTATCTCCTCTCTCTTTGGCCTTAGTCACCAGGCTTGGCAGCACTGCTGCTCTTCTGTGGCTCGTCACATGCAAGGCAGGGAGGATGGGCTGCTTTTTCCTTCTTCTTTTCCTTCAGGGGTCTGAAACAACAGAGCCCTTTGCCTTGTTTGCTTTGCTAAGGCAGGAGGGAGAAGGGCTAGAGGAAGGAGGAGGATGGTGTAACCCCCTTGGCAGGGTTTTGGTCAGCAGCAAGGTGAAGGTTTGTCTCTTCTGAAGAGTGACTGCCACCACCCATCCTTGTTCCCTGCCTCCCTTGTGCTGGTGGTGCCTGGTCTGCTCCTTGTAGAGGGCAATGGGAAGGTGCTGGATGCTCAGAGATGGAAGGAGAGGAAAAGGTGCTGTCCCATGCCTGAGGACAGAATATTCCTCATGTGCCAGGGTATTCTCCAGCTGGCAGGAGTGTGCCAGCTGCAGAAATCAATCAGTGCAACTGACTCAGATTTTATCTTAAATGTAGGTAGCAATGAAAGGGATCAATAGGATATATCCATTTGGGAGCTTTGGTTTGACTATGGTGCTCATCTCATCTTGACATGTCTGGGGCAGATGCCATTCTCCTGGCACTGGTGTACACAGTGGAGTGGGGAGGAGAAAAGCACAGGTCCTCTGATCACCTCTGCATCACAGCCCTCCAGGGAGATCTGGGGAGGGGCAGAATCCATGTGAACAGAGCAGAAGGGGTTTTAGGGGTCTTCAGAGCCCCAGACTCACTGTACTTTTCATCCAAGATAGAACTTGAACTCCTTTGACCTGTAGGGAGACAATCTCTGCAGAGAGCAGAGTGGGGTCAAAGTTATTGCAGACTGGGGCAGCTCCTTCTGACCTCTTACTTTTCAGCCAGCCAAGCCTGATAGACTGGGACAGTGCAATGTTTTCTGCCAAAAAAAAAAGAAAAGAAAAAAAGGGACTTAGCACTATTTCTTTCTCTTGTATCTTAGACCAGAAAAGGCCTCTGTGCAAAACTCACTCAAGATGCACTGTGAGTATTTGGCAGCATATTGCAGTGTTGTTCACTCTGCTGTGCTCAGGCACAGGTCTCTATTCAGCCCAGCTTTCCCTGCATGAGAGGGGCAGCTCATCCTGGCAGCTCTCTTGGAGTGGGCTGACTTTAAACAGCAGGACATGACCCCTTGCTTGTGATAAGGGATATTAACTCTTGACCTAAATAGGGAAAAAGAGACCCAACATTTATGGAAAGCCTGTTCCACTGGTCTGACTAAAGACCTGACAGCTCCTGCCTGTGAGCTATCAACCAGAAAGAGAAAATCATTAATAGCCATAGATTGTCTATGAGGAAAAGCTTAAGTTATAGCTGGTACCTTTTCAAACTCATGGGTTGGGTCAGGAGAAAGGAGGTTGACTCTGTTTTGTGGGTAAATATGAATCTTTCCTCTGCAAGGCTCATCACTGTTGGTTTTTTATATGGGAAAAACAGTATCCAAGATCTTCTTGTTGTTGTTAGTCACCAGTGCTGAATGGCTCATGGGGAAAATACACAAGTAAGGTATAACTGGGGGGTTGTGCTTGACTCTGGGCTGAGCACAGGAATTATTGGGTGAGATTCAATGGTCTCATTCTGTCTGAGGACAAACTGCATGAGCATAAATGTCTCTTCTGCCAAAATATATATATATATATAGGCAGAAGACACATATATATAAAATATATATATATCCAAGATGCAATGACCCAGACTTAGTACCATCCCCCTATTTCCTTCAAGCTGAAAGATTTACCAAAAAAAAATTTCTTAAGAAAGGTGCTTTGTGCTAGTTGATTTTTGCATCTGTTGCTCTGTATCCAACCCTGATTTGCTGCAGTGAGCTGCTGCCTCTGTGTGATGCTCCACTGCTTTTGCAAGGATTTGGCTTTTGCCAGTTCTACTCAATACTCTGATTTTGACAGGGAGCTCCTATTAATAAATCTTCCTATATATTCTTATATATGATCTTTATAGCTAACTATATATATATGAAACAGGGAACACCTCCAGTTGGGAGTGGTGTGTGAGGAGTCTTTTACTGCTAGGCAACCACTTGGAATCCAAGGCTGCAAATTGTTTCTCAGGCTATGACAGCTCTCTTAACCCCTGAGGTCTTCTGAAACTGGGAAACAAGAGGCATTTTGAAATGAAGGTGAATTTAACTTGCTTCAGAGACTAAGTTCAACTCTTTTCGATATGGATGTTCTCCAAACTGATTGAGGATAAAATAACTCAACAGATAAGGGTAGTCAGAATTACTGAATATTAAGAATGATAATCACAACACTAGTAATCGTAGAACCATAGAATTTTAGGGGTTGGAATGGACCTTACAGATAATCTAGTCCCAACATAATTCTAATAACAGATGAATGAACTCTCTTTCCTTTATTAATAGCCATGTAATTAGAATGTTAGAAAATTATGATGTTTGGCACCAAGATTAAAAACTTAAAACACTGAACTGCTGACTGAGTATGCAGAAACAGTCTACAGAAAGGGCTAAGTTGCCTTTTGACTAGAGCACTTTCTTTGAAGACATCCCTTCCCTTCCCTTCCCTTCCCTTCCCTTCCCTTCCCTTCCTCTTCCCTTCCTCTTCCCTTCCTCTTCCCTTCCTTCCTCTTCCTTCCTTCCCTTCCTTCCTCCCTCTCCCTCAGTCCCTTGGGAAAAGATGCTGAATTTTTCTGAAGAAATTCGCTCTTTCACAACACCTGAACTCAGAACCAATTTTTACCCAGTGATTTTTGCCAAGCTCCTTTTGACTGCCATATATTAATGATCCCTTCACTTGAATTCTGTATTAAATGATATTTGATAAAATATAGATCATGAATCATGGTCATTTCAGCTACAGAGTGGTTAAAGTGAGTCCATATATAACATGTACAGGCATTTTCCAAGCTTTTTTTGAAAGAGAAGTTGGTTATCTACTAACTCTATTTCAGTCTTATTTCAGCCTTGGGTGAATCTGCATGGATGTCTTTATCCACCTATGTGCTATACATATATGTATTTATACATATGTTTAATTCTGTTCCTTTTGGGGGTAGCTGATCAGAACAACAAGAAGACAAGTGCTGAAGAGCTGTAAAAAACTAAGGTGTTTTTTTTCCAATGTCCCAGGCCCAATGGTTCTGGAGAAGCTCCCTATGAAGAACTGTGTCTTTAACTGGTGTTTTGAGGGTCTTGCTCCTTGGTGACAACCTCCTGAGCTGCTGAGGAGCTCAGATCTCACAACTTCTCTCCAAATCCTTGTCACCATAGGGAGGCCTTGGGAAATGAAATAGTTGACTTTTGATGATGAAACTTTTTCCAAAGGTTCCCCTAATTGCCAAAGTATTAATGAGCAAATCAATAATAAAACTTTTCAGCAGCAAAGAAGGGAAACAAGAGACAGTGTATTACTCTTACAGCTGTGAATTTGTTGCCTGCTCTTCCTTCTCCTCCCCCAACCCAGGCTCAGCAGATATATGAAATCTGGAGACTCTCCATTTGTAGAATAAGTAGTGATAAGAAAAAATATCAGATGGTGGTCAGAGGTGAATGACTGGGATAATAAGGACTTGGCAGATTTACAGAACATGATGAAGGCTGCATGAGAATCAATTTCTGAAAGTGGGATATGAAAAAAAAATGCTTTCCAAAAAATAAATTCAAATAAAGGCTTAGCAAGGCCTAAGCTGCAGAGCTGCTCAATGCCAACAGCACTTGCTATGCAGATCACTGCATTTTTGATTCTTTCTCTACCTGGAAAAGGAGATTCTCCTTCACTGTAGTGACTTTGCCATTCTCTAAAGCACAAAGATGAAAAACTAGTTGCTTTCAGCCTAAACAGCCTTAATCTGTCCTAAACAGCCACACTGTTAGAGCTGAGGGTAAGAAGATTAAAAGCACTGCTGAAAGGTTACTTAGGTTACTAATTACTATTTGTCATTAATGGCCAATCAGAGTGTGAAGAATGACTTTGTATCTTTTCCTCCCATGACCTGTACTAGTGAGTCCCACTGGCTCTTTACTCTGATGAAAGATTTTCCTTCCTATCCATCTTAAATAAGTACCCTGATAATTTCCTGGAGTATTAGCTAGAGAGGTTGAGGTTCTGTGTGTTCCTTTTTTTCTCAGTATGCATTCGTGATACTTCAAATTTTTCTGCTGGCTTAGAAAAAACAGAGAGCCATAAAAAAATCTTGATTGATTTTGCTCTTGTTCCCTTGGATGGTAAAGCACCTTCTCTTCCCTGCTCACCTAAATAGAGGTTTCCACACCTCACAGAAGCAAAATCACAGGAGTTCCATATAAAGCAACTGTGGTCAGGGAAAAAAGTCCAAATGGAGAAGATTAGTTACCTCATCTTTCATCAGATGATGATGTGCTCCTGCTTCAAGACTTCCAACTCCCACACTTGTGAAAGGTGTTTTATAGCTAACATCAAAGCTGAGCCAGGGAATTCAAGCACCAAATTTTGATCCATAAACCCTTTCCAAGGAAATACTTTCCATAAACCCAAGTGTCTGGAAGGGTAACTCAAGGTTGACACTGGCCAACTCCAATTTCATCTGTTTATCTTTAGGAGTAGCATTGGCTTCTGGCTGAAAGCCTGATGAGAAGAGGTGACTTGGGAATTTATAACAACTTATTATGGTCCATTTGCACATCTCTCTGCACTTTTGCTTCCACCTACAGGTGTTTAAAATAAACTAAAAGTCACAGCTGGAGTTCCATTATCCCTGAGCTGCTGTTACTGCTGGTAACCTCAGCTGTTTCAAGTGTCCTGGTAATTCCAGAGGAGAAGTATTGGCCACATTTTTCCCACCTGTTATGTGAAGGTGGACTAATAAAGCCTCTCCATGGAGTCTGTAACTCCATGAAAAAGAGTGATCACAGCCTCATTGCCTCTTATCCAGGCTTGCCTGAATGTATTTCCCCATATACTCAATGGACACCTACATAAAGCAGTGGTAAGTACTTAGTCACAGGTCCTCCCCAAAATTCTCAGAAACACTTGGAAGCCTTGCAAACCCTGCAGCAAAGTAAATAAAGCCACTAAGGCCTTCCCCAATCCAGGAACCATCAATTTGGTGCCACTGAGTTTCTCTACCAATAGGAATTCCTAGATTCACCTCTTTTCTTTAGGCTATACCATATCTCCTTACTCTCTCTGCAGAGAGGAAATTTCTTTTAAGCTGATGTATACCTTGACCTCTGAAAGCAACTCCAAATTTCTGGTGCCTACAACCAGAGCAATTTCCATGCTTTTGAAGGATGCTGAGGATCCTTCAAAACATTAAAAGCAATATCTTCAGTATTGACCACTTGCAACTAATAGATGTCCTGGATAAAGAATGGAAAAAGGTTCCAGACCCCACGGAAAACAGGGGCTGACAGTAACCAGAGATTTGATACTTCTCTTTTTGCCTACAACTCACTCAAGATTTGAGTCCCTCCTACAAATTCTGAGCTGGGAATGAGAAAAAAAAGAGATTATTTAGGTGCCAGTGGTGACAAGGGGAACGGACGCTCTTGAAGGTTGGCAGAGCACTGACATTTGATAAGCAGCAGTAATGGAAAATTACAGATCTTGACCTCCTCTGGCAGATCAGAGGACATACCAGCACGTCACCATCCCAGGGGAGAGGAGCTGTGACTGCACCTGCCTCCAAAGGGCAAGGAGAGGACAAACGTCATGGAGGGCTGGAATTCCTAATGCTGCCAGGACAGGGAGTCCTGTTCTCCTTGACTGGGGGTCAATGAGATGCTCTGCACTGGTGTCCAAATAGTTTGTCCCTTCCTGCCCAACATGTGTATGATAAATGCCATCTATGCCCTTTTAATTTATTTATTTATTTATTTAATCCTCCCTCGCATGTGTATGATAAATGCCATCTATGCCCTTTTAATTAATTTATTTATTTAATCCTCCCTCATTGCTTTCTAAGAAATTGTGTGATTAACCTAGTTCATGGTAAACTTACCTCATGCTCAGAGAAGTGAAGAATCAAAACTGTCCTGCCCTAATGACTCTGGTATTGCTGTTCCAATGCTTTAAACAATTTTTGTGAAGAAAAAGACTTCATAAATGCCATCTATGCCCTTTTAATTAATTTATTTATTTAATCCTCCCTCATTGCTTTCTAAGAAATTGTGTGATTAACCTAGTTCATGGTAAACTTACCTCATGCTCAGAGAAGTGAAGAATCAAAACTGTCCTGCCCTAATGACTCTGGTATTGCTGTTCCAATGCTTTAAACAATTTTTGTGAAGAAAAAGACTTCTTTACTGCACTTAGGAGAGTGTCTCATTCCTGAATAGTCATTCAGAAACACATCTCACTGCAGTGCATCTCTAACTACTTTTATTACTGATAATGTTTAGTTTTTGCCTCTAAAATCACACCAGGTTGGTACAGTTTTAGATTTATGCAATTGCTCTATGTGGCCATTGATTTAAATGAACCTCTGACCAATTTCTTCTCACTCTCACTGTGGAGTCTTCTCTGATCTGGGTTTTTCCTTCTGATTACGCTCATCAGTGGCCTTTTGTGCCTGTGAAAACAAAAGATACATGATAACAAGCCTAGGAAGACAGAAACAAGCTGCTCTATTCCTCCTAAGCCTCATCCTTATGGCTGAGCTGAAGAAACAATCAGTGGATTGTCTTCAGTTTGAGGAGGCTGAAACAGAGCATTAGTGGGATTAGAAGGGTTTGGGTGTGTTAGGATAATTGGTGGTGCTAATTTCCTATGCTGGTGTCTGCAGAGACAGATGAACTGTAGAAGAAAGGAGAGGTAGCTGAATGATGCTCAGGAGGAGTAAAGAGATACAGGTGTGGCAATATGAAAGGATCCCAGTGCAGCAAGATCTGTAGTTTTTGTATTAGGTGAAGAAAAGACCCTAGAAAATACCAAGTTTGGTGGAAAGTGACAACCCAGGGTGGAGGAGGAAGAAGGGAGAGAGGAGCAGGGACTGAAGGCTGTTTTTTTTTGAAAGAGGAGGTACCACTGCCTTTTCTTGATACCTGTGGAAAGATCAACAAACCTCTGCCCTGTCATGTGTGTGAGGAAGGTGTGTAACCTGCTTAGATTATCTGATATCCCTTGTGCACCTTGATCTCAGCCAAAGCCTGAGAACAGGATATCTTCCCATCTCTGTACTGGAGCCACCAGACATCAGAGCTTGAACAAAGCTGGGACTGTGAAGAGAAAACATGCTGGGACTGAGAAGAAAGAGTATGGATGGAATAACTGAAGGAAAGTGTTTCTACTGTCCAAGGGCAGGATGGATTTGTAAGCTTTGTTAGGAGGTGGAAGAAGTTATGCTGCTGACAGTGAAAAATAAGAGAGGATGCAATAGGGTTGTCCCACTGTCTGAAGTTGCACCAGAGGAGTTTTAGATAGGTATTAGGAAGAATTTCTTCACTGAAAAGTCTGTAATGTAGTGTAACAGGCTGCCCAGGGAAGTGGTGGAGTAAAAAACACATTTAAAAACTGTGTAGATGTGTCACTTGGGAACATGTTTTAGAGGTGGATCTGGCAGTGTTGGGTTAATGGTTGGACTTGATGATCTTTTCCAACCTTAATGATTCTATGATTCTGTGAATTGATTGGACAGAATGAAATTAATATTTTCCTGCACTGGAAGAACATATTAAGTGGGACCTGCAAGTGCTTTCCCACTTCAATGTTCCTAATACTTGGACTAGTCCTAAGATGACCTTGCACAAAGGGAAGCTCTTCACTGATTTCTTGCCTTTCCACTGGGTTTCCACATCAATCTCTAAGTGATTGCCTCCATCACTGTGTTCAAAAGCCCTCAGTGTTGTTAAAAATCACTGAACTGGAGCTCTCTTGATTGGTTATGGACTGAGCTGCCAATTCCCAGAGTGATATCAGAACTTCTTGCAGGTGCCTGCGTGGTCAGACTTGCCCTTGTACAAACACTATCCATCAGGTCAGGGGTTTCCTTCCTGAGGTTTTGAGGGATTTCTCTAGTAAACAGAGCAAATTCCACAGCTGCATAATACCACCTGTGGGGAGGCCATGAATTTTAACCTTTCAGTCGTTTGAGTGTGTTTTCCCTTCTAGGACTAAAGTCAGTAGAAGTTTCCTTGCCAGCCTTAGTCACTTGGTCCCCAGCAACACTCCTATGAACTCCTCACATATCCTGCCTGGAGAGTTCAGCAAGTAACTGGTTAAATCCTGCAGAGGTATGAAAAATTGTCTTCAACAAGAGCCACAAATGCTGAAACTTTGTGAGCATAACTTCTCTGCTTCCATCTTCAGGGGAGTGAGAAGCAATAGAGTATGATTAACTTATGAAGTGCTCACCGAGGCAACGTCGTTAGTTCGAACAGGCCCTTGTGAAAATGGGAACTGCCAGAGCATGAATTTTTAACTTCTGGGCTGCATTAAGATCTTAAACGTGACAGAGACTAAACTTAGAGCCTGAACTCAGAGAGCAGTGCTGCTATTTGTGGCAGAAGCCAGAGATGGGTTTAGAGGGAAAGGAGCAGAGTAATTTTTAAGGGGCTCTTGTGGCAGGGGAAGTTCCAGTAGTTTTGGGTAAATGTCACTCTAAATTAGATGAGTTTCTAGGTCTTTGCCTAGGATCTCCACCAAGTAATACTGTTTCTGCTTTTAAGTGCTTCCTTTCCATCCATCACTGTATTCACCTTCATTCCTGATGGTCTGTCCTCACCTACTCTCATGCAATTCTTCTTTCTTCTGGGCCACCTCTTCCCATCCTATACTGACTGCTGGTCTTTTCTCTTCTCTGCTTTGCACACACTCACTCCCTGCCTGCCAGACCTGAAACTGGGAGCTGGCATTGGAGGGAAACAGCACTGTGCAACTCAGAGTGATGCAGGAGATGGCCAGCTACAGGCTGCCATGGCAACAGCTGGTTTTTTTTTCTGCTGATGACATTAAAACAACAGAAAAAATACTAGTTAGGGGGAAAGCAGAGAACTCACTTCCCCAACACAACCACCTGGGTTTTTTTCACATGTTTCCCACTCAAATCCCTCTCATCCTTGTTGCTGGCACAACAATATTGTGGTTGTTGTTTGTACATGGTAGGCAAAAAAAGGGGTTGGTTTGCTTCTCCTTGTTGGGAAAGACCTTTCTCTGCACTTCTTCTTCTGTGATCTTTGAGCTGACTGACAGAGCTGTGGTCAAAAAGTATATTTGGAGATGTCTGTGCCTTTTTGAGTCCTGTTGCTAGAGTTACCTGGGAAAATCTAGGATTTGGCTCCAGGAGAGGTCCCAGTGGTGCTGCTTCTCCTGTGACAACTCAGAGGACAAGGAAACTCAGCTCTTTGTCCCAAAGTCATTACATCTGTTGAAAACATCCTTCAAGTTCAGAGAGGTGCAAGTCTACTCAGCATCACTCAACACAGGTGAGATGTTGATGACATGCCTCAAACACAGGATCTGACTGATGTGAACATTCCAGGCTCTTCCTTTCTCTCTCTTGGGTTTTTTTCAACAATATATGCTGATATTCTGACATTCCAGGCTCTTCCTTTCTCTCTCTAGGGTTTTTTTTCAACAATATATGCTGATACTCTATTTCTCTCTCCTTCCTTTGTGGCTGTTTGCATTGGGAAACACCAAAATCGTATGGAACATGGAATGGAGAAGGAATTCCTCTGAATAAACAGGAAATACACTCCAATTGCAAATTGATATTTAATGTTGCATCACAGAAGAGTGACTGTCTGGGGATGTTTGTGCAGTACAATCACTCAGCCTGTGCTGCCATATCACAGACCCTCTTATTCCCTGCCTGGCACAGCTCCTTGCAGTTTGTGCAGTGATCCCAGGGTCTGTTCACTACCAAAACCAGTGAGCTGCATGCACTGTAGTCCTGGAGGTCTCAAAGCCCAGGCTGGATCCCTGCAAAGATCCATGTGGGCTGGAGTCTTGCCTCTGACAGTGGCCACAATTGGTCCCTTAATGGACAGACAACAGATTCTATTCCCATCTCTTCAGTGCTGAATTTAAGCACTGAAGCACAAGGATGGATATCTCTTCCCTGAGCCTGTCAGCAGTGATAGTAAACTTGAGTTTTTCATTGCTTCATATGTCTCCAAGCTCACTCCACACTTAACATATCCCCAGGGACTTTCCTTCAAACTGGAATTGTCATAGTAGGTCAGATATGAGAAGACTTCAATCTTGATTTCTGAATGAAGCAGCATTTAAGAGACAACTTAGCAGCTGTAGCAGCAGAATAGCTCTGTCCTAGTCACTGAACCTCCAGCAATGGATATCATCTGGGAATATAACCCATGGACAGCCAGACTTGTGATGCAGTCAAAAAGTGTTCTCCTAGTACCAAGATGCCCTGGTTCTCCTTGAGTCCCAGCCTGAACAAGTTTTCCAGTGAATGCTGCTGAGATATTTGATGCTTTAGCTGCTAATAGAGCTGAGTCTTTTTTTTTTTTTGAGGGAGGGAGGGATTTGGCAGTCATTGATGTTCATTCAGAGAAGCAAGGGGTGATAGACACATACATACACAGGAGGATGCAGTGAATATGGGGCAGGGAAGCTGAATTTCAGCTTTATCTTGAGGGTATCAGACTGCTGAGCTCTGATAACCTCACTTAGTTTCATGCTGTTTGTTTTTCTCCCCCCTCCCTTCTCCTCAACAATTAACTTTGCAATTAGACTTAATTATATTCAGTAGCTTTTGAATGTGTCCTCTGCCCCAGTTGCTGCTGATGGAGAAATTCAGCAGTTGAGGTGAAAGATGCACAGTCAGCTCAGCAGACCATTCAGCAGTGATTCACACGTCCTCTGCATGGGTGAGAACAGGGATCTCTCCTAAACACAAGGTCTTGTGATTTACTCATCCTCTTTCTCCCAGAGAATTTCACCTTTCTCTCTCATTTTAGGTGTCAAGCAACTGCTTTTAAATGTCAGGGAAACCTGGAAGGATCCCATGAGAGATGCTTTTTTTCCCACCCTAGGTGGCAAGTCTCAGGACAGTATTATGCAACCAGAAAGCTGGTTTTGAAATGAATCATAAACCCAAGGTACAGTCTTTGTAGCAGAACATGCTGTCCATCCTCTCTCAGTCTCTAGGGCACACAGAAATCACCTCTGATGTTGACAGTCTTCAAAGCCAAGTTTTATAAAAGGTCTTTCAGTGGCAAGTAACTCTGGGTGTTACTTGACTCTAAAGAGTCAAGAAATTCAATACCCAATAACTCTCTTGGGGTATCAGAGAAGGACTTGGTGGTGCTGATGGATGAGAGGTGGCAATGTGCACTGGCAGCCCAGAAACCAACCATGTCCTGGGCTGCTCCAAAAGCCATGTGGACAGCAGGGTGAGGGAGGGGATTCTGCCCCTCTGCTCTGCTCTGCTCTGGTGAGACCCACCTGAAGTGGTGTGTCCAGCTCTGGGGTCCTTCCTCAGCACAGGAGAAACATCAGCCTGTTGGAGTGAGTCCAGAGGAGGCCACCAAGCTGACCAGAGGGCTGGATAACCTCTCCTGTGAGGAAAGGCTGAGATAATTGGGATTGTTCAGCTTGGAGAAGAAAAGGTTTCAGGGTGACCTAATTGCAGCCTTCCAGTACCTGAAGAAAGCCTACAAGAAACATGGAGAGGGAGTTTTTACTAGGGCATGTAGTGACAGTAGAGGGAGTTTTTACTAGGGCATGTAGTAAGAGCACAAGGGAGAATGGCTTCAAACCGACAGAGAGTAGGTCTAGATTAACTATTAGGAAGAAATTCTTCCTTCTGAGGGTGATGAGGCACTGGCACAGGTTTCCCAGAGAAGCTGTGGTTGTCCCATCTCTTTAAGTGTCCAGGGTCAGGTTGGATGGGACTCTTAAGAGCAACCTGGTCTAGTGGAAGGTGTCTCTGCCCATGGCAGTGAGATATCTTCAAGGAAAGTGTCTCTGCCCATGGCAGGGAGATATCTTCAGGGTCTCTTCCACCCAAAACCATTCCATGATTCTATGATCAGTGTTATCAGTGTCCTTCCTGTGTTCTGAGTAAATGATGATGATGAGTAAAGAGTGTGCACATATGTACATGTTAACCTTTTGTATAACATACAGTTTCATGCCATGTGTCAGTAACTGAGATATCAGGTCCTTCAGCATTCTCTTAACTAATTATGATTACAGTATATGACTGTTAGATTATTTTCATTCCCTTTTGGGAGATCTGTGGCAGTTTTCTTGCAGGGAAGATGGGGTGAGAAGTCATATTTCCAACCTATGATGCAAAGTGGGGATTGCTGCACCTCTTGGAAAGAAGCATTTCAGTTCAGCACAACTCTGTGTGGAAGCTGCTGTGAAGGGCAAGTGGTTTGTAAAATCTGGGTACAGAAAACCTTCGAAATAGAGGCTCAGGATCCTACATGAAAACGTCATTTTGTTGACAGGAAGTTTTTTATTGCTGGAGGACAATTTGGAGAAAGAAATTTGTGTGATTCCTGGTCTTAGATCCCCCCAAATTTTTGTGTTGGACTAGATGACCTTTAAATGTCCCTTCCAAACCAAACTATTGTATGATGGAGTATAGAATCCTATAGAATCCTAGAATGGTTTGAATTGGATATGTTCTTCAAGATCCTCTAGTTCCAACCCCCTGCCATGGCCAGGGACACCTTCCCCTAGACCAGGTTGCTCAGGGGCCATCCAACCTTGGCTTGAACACTGTCAGGGCTAAAATCATTTTCAAATAACAATGGCCATTGACTAGGGAGAAGGAGGTTTTGCTGTGAACATCAATCTGCTTCAGATCAGCTATGCAAGTTGCTTTGGTTTCATTATAAGCATAACCTCCAGATTTTAAAGGAAAGACAAGTTATTTCTTAAATTTGATGGGTCTGAGCCCTAATTCCTGGAGGAGGATTTTAAAGGAAAGACAAGTTATTTCTCAAATTTGATGGGTCTGAGCCCTATTTCCTGGATACTTTTACAGCCAAAAGACTAGT
>NW_008676577.1:30487-34392 GCF_000695815.1 Acanthisitta chloris | reverse complement strand
GCTGTGCTGCCCCTCAGCCTCCGTGCCCCCCTGTGTCCTCCCAGAGCTAGGACTCTGCAGCCTTCCCTGGATGTGTGGGGTCAGAGCACACCACAGCTCCTGGTGCCACCCCCAGGGAATTCATCGCCCCCATCCCGGAGTCTCTCACCACCTCTTCATCCCAGTTTAAAATAAAAAGTGCACAGTAATTTCTTTTTCTAAGTCTCTAGGTTTTATTGATCTGTTGCAGAGGCTGTAATTGTAGTCAATCACAACTTATGAACCATCTAGCCCAAAACCATCAGGTGAACCATTCTGAGAGAGGTTGCCCTGAGCCTCACAGGTTTATGATTATGGCTCTCACACCCAGGCATGGACTTTTAAACAGGGAACAAAGTGCAAACTCACAGCTTGGCTGAGTTCGATCAGTTTCCTGACAAATGATTTGTGCTGGAAATTTTTCAAGCAGGCTTGAAGTTAATAAAATATAAACACAAAAGAGGGAGCCTTTCTCTTAAATTAGTAAATTTCAGTAGGCCAGAATGGCTCAGAGTAGCAGTGTCCTTCACTTAAAAGTGCTCTTCTTTTGGTTAAACAAAGGGTGAGGGATGTTGGGAATGTTATCCATCCATAAACAGGCATCCCCCACTTCCAAAGCTTCTCAGTTTAAGCATTTCAGGGGTGTTTTCATTTAGCAAATGGTGCTTCAAAACTACTCCATGAGACAGAATTACCTGATAATCTAGTTTCATCCATAGGTTCTTTTCACACAGTAAGGCACAAAATATGTCTGTGCCTCGTTTATCTTATGAGGTAAGCTAAGTCCTCTAAACCGAGTTCATGTTGAAACAAGTTTATTTTTCCGCTGTGATTAAAAATGTGGCAGGACTGTGCTGCCTTAGCAGGGCAGCAGCAATTACATGTCCTCACCCACCAGCACATGTGGAAACAGTTGTGTGGCAAAGTCGAGGTACTGGCTCAGTCTGTAGAAGGTGCAGTGCCTCACAACAGCACATGTCACATGGGAGATAGATAGATGTCTGTTTGTCTGTGTTTTCAATGAAATGTTTTAAACACAACTGTTATTAGCCTTTATGTGTCAGACAACCTATTTTTGTTTAGAAATTTGTATTGCAAGCAGCAAGCTTCTAACTCAACTGTTTGTGTGGTTATTCACAAGCTTATGGCTGGGAATGCTCTTGTAGAGCTGCTGGATTTGGACCCGTGATAGGTTACTACTTTTATGAAAGATGTGTGAATTATTTACTACGTTTTCAATTCATTTGCTTTTGTACGAGGAAAAAAAGGATTGTTAGCTGCATAATGAACAACTTCATCATTATTACTCCCAAAGTGTTTCAGCTGCTGAAACACCCTAACCTATTTAAGAAACTTCTAGTTCTCATTATCCATAAGCAAAGGGAATGTATCCTTAGCTACCTTTGCTGACATACAGTATTCAGTTGAAGGACATCTCAGTTAAGGAGGAAATCTCATAATGACATGATTCTCAAGAAAATAGATGCTTGGCCTTTCTTACGTTTTCAATGTTTGACATAGCAAATGTAGGTGATTACACGTAGGTAATTACTGATTCTAACCCTGTGGAAACAAAAAGTGTCAGCGTGTGTGAGCTCTGTGGAACCCAATTCAAAGCTGTTGGTTCTGTGTGAGCTCAGAGGAGAAGTGGCTGATGGTGTACCATCCTGGTGGTGGGAGCCCTTGCTAAGTGAGCTCTGCAGAACTGAACACGTGTGCTCTCACATCCGTTTCAGGGATTCTGTCATGAAGTTTCTCTTCTCTGATCTGCTGTTCAAAATAGCAACTGTTCCTTGACATGACCTACTTAAAGTCTGACACAACGGAGCAGTGTGCTCAAAGAGGGCAGTGTGTTATCTCTACTGGCGCCAAGACGTGTCCAAACAGCAGCCTTGAGGACTTGTGTTCAAAGATGTGTCTCTCCAGAACAGGGCAGAGACCAAACATCCTGGTAAATTCCCCATTTTGTTGCAGTTACAGAATGCTCCTTCTTTGCAGTTGGGAATTATTTACTGTCTTCTATATTGTTATGTAATGTCTGTAGCTTACAGTTTTGGTCACTTAGGCTAAAAGCTTCTGTTTAAAAGTAATATACTGTAATGAGAAAAAATGATCTATCAGTTGCCATAAAAAGTGAATCCTTCTATTTGTTATTTAAGCCCAGTATGCCCATGACAATGAAATACCATTTCTTTAGCTGACAAATAAGTTTGGTAAAGTTCCTCAGTAAAGACCTTTGTTCTATCAAAGTAATTTGTCTAAGGGATTTGTGTTTGTGAGTTCACTAACCATGTTTCCTTCCCTTTATTATCTGTGCAATAAACCTCTACAAATTCTTTTAAGATTTATAGCTCCTTTAGATCTCCAGTATTTCCCAGCAATAAAAGCAAGTTAAGCAAAGGGAATTGGCAAATGTGAACCTTACAGGGAAGCTATATTTGGATAATGATGTAATTAACCATCAAAATCATTCCAGCAGAGCAAAAGTGATCTTGATTTGGTTGTAAAAGAACATTACATATTTGAATAAATCTTTAAACCAGGTGTTTGTGGAGAAGCAAATTAAAGCTGCTTCCTCCTGCCCTTTAAAGAATTAAATTCTGAAATTCATCAGTTGACAGCACTTGTTGACATTCCATGTGCCTAATGCAAATGCAAGAGCTCTTCTCGTTTTGATTTGCAATGTGCTGGGGAAGTGTAGCACATGACTTCTGAGAATTTGAGGTGCATTCCAGGTCAAACCTATTCCAAATCTGCAAGTCAATTTGTAGGACAACAGAATGATTAATCTACCAGACATAGTGTACCTCAAAAAAATTTCTTTGTTCTTTGTAACACACTCCGTAAATAAAGGCGATTAAGATGATTTATGAAGTCTAGCATCATTGCTTGACACTGAAAATGTGTAATTAAAATCAGCAAAATTTTATAGCTCAAACAGCTTATACAAATATATTTTAAATAATATAAACCTATTTTAAGTCTCTTTACCAACATACTGTGTCCGGTCAACTCAGCTTGAGGAACTCACTAACTGATTTACTGAGATGAGCACGTTGAAGGATGGAGTTCAGTGGCCTAAGATACTGTTGGAGTCCAACTTAGATTATTTGAAGCTTTCATCAAGTTACAAAATTCTAAAGCTTCTTACCATTCCAGATGTGGAATGTGTCTCCTGTCCCAATCAAGTTTAGACTTTTATGTGAACTAGAAGGATGAAACATAGTAATTCTTGACAAAAATATAAGTTCTTCTGAAAATTAGCAATATTTTACTTTTTAACTGGAAATGCATAAACCCCAGAAAACCTTTAGTTTGTTCCCAGTCACCAAGATAATATGTAATTATTTCTGGTAGCGATAGACTAATTAAAAGTAAAAGCAAGCTCTGGGAATAATATTACATTTTAGATGTTTATTTCAGCTAATTTGTGCAAATTCATGCAAAAAATTGCCTGCTCACTACCTAAAGCTTCGGCTCCAAATTCTCTTTGAAGAAGGAACACACTTTTGGACCTTGTTCATATTATTAACAATTAAATCATCCAGCATATGCTGGCTGAAACATCCCATCCTAAGTCCCTATTCTCAGTAGCTTTTCAGTGTTTATAACCCTTACTAAACTCACCACTGGATTGTATCTTAGCTTGCTGGGTGCCTGCCTGAAGCAATGTTTTAGTATTTGTGGCAAAAATGCTTTATTTATTTCAAAGAACGATATTAGATATGCCTTGTTTGCCATTGCTGCTAAACAAAATATCTTACAACCCTTTTGTGTGGGAGTTATAATAGAGAACCTAAGGGTTGAAATTCATTGGGGAAACCCATGTCAGGGCTCTGCTTTTGATTACCTGAAACTACTCAAGGCTGACATTAGGAAAAGAGCCC
>NW_008676577.1:28400-30454 GCF_000695815.1 Acanthisitta chloris | reverse complement strand
CTGAAGATTTTAGTAGGGGTAAAACCCTCATCCCATCACTGCTGCTGTCTGACTAGTGCATGTATGTGAATCACTGATCTTGCTCTGTGTCTAGGCAATGGGGTTTGAGCAGACTTTCCTTTTGCATTCCATCTGTTAGATCCAGGAGACAGAGCTGAAGGCAAGGAGCATGACTGTCTTGAATTCAAGAAGATGCTTTATTCACAGAAGGAAACAAGAAAAGTAGTTGGGATAGAAGAGTGCAAGAGAAGTTTGAAACAAGAAAAGTAGTTGGGATAGAAGAGGCAAAGTGCAAGAGAAGTTTGGGAACATAGAAGAAAAGCCTGTGATTTCTGCAGGACCTCTTTCAGCATCAAGAATGGGATCTAAGATCCCGCATTTTCTACTGTCAGCAAGTAGATCTGGAATCCTTCTGCAAAGCAGTTGAAGCTTTGCAAATGCAGAGGGACATCAGAGGGGCACCACACATTTTCTTGGTGAAAGGAGCAGGGGCAAAGTATGGTTACGGGAGTGTCTGTGGTAGCTGAGGTACTCCAGAAAAATGTTGGCTCAGGTGCTGCAGAACAAATGTCATGTTGGTATGGTGCAATATAGAGAAATTTCCATGCTTTTTAAAAGACAAATTATGCCCTAGAGAAGCTTTGCAATAATTAGCATCCAAGTGATTCAAAAGGGCACAAAATTGTTCTTGGCTGATCTGCCTATAAAGATCTGGTATTGATGGAGTGGGGGTTTCCCAATAGCCTGATTTCAGCCCACTGATGGCTATGAGCATCATTACTTTGCATCTCAGGTTGCTCACAGAAATGGCAAGAAGTCCCACTGAGATGATCACTCTGTTACATACTTAGCTGATCGGGAAACTGTCATTTCACAGGAAGCAGAGACTACAACACTACCTGAAGTGAGAAATGCAAGTCAGCCTTAACTATGCAGCACCAGTGTATTCACAATACAACACTTTTCTTTATCCCTGTTGTGGAGTTGCTCTGGGTTTTTTTTCCTGATTGGTTCCAATTTTGTTTTCTCTTGCTGCAGGGTTGCTCTTCTGAAGAAGCACATCCTTGCAGCCTTGCCTGGAAGCAGCAAAGTTATGGATAGAAGCTTTACATTTAAACATACAGCCTTGCTTATTTCTTCACTTGTAAGTGGCAAAAAAATTTAGGGGATGCAAGATACATTGTGAACTTTACAATTAACAACAGATCCAAAGGTTGTGTATCCTTTAGAGTGTCAGTCACAGCTCCTCATTGATAGACAGGTGTATAGATCACTTTGCTTTATTAATCTAAGTGCTTTTATGTGCAAAAAACCCACCACTCTAATTTAATCCAGGGTAGGTCATAGCTAATTTGTCTTCCTTCAGACCCCAGACTTCAAGAAAGGAGAGTGCAGAAAGCAGGTTGAATGATAAGGAAATGTCAAGCTATATATTTTTTTGGTCATATATCTATATGATATATATCATCTATCAATATACATTAGTCATATATCTCATGTACTCCAAAGCACGTCACAGTGTCTGCAGTGGTCTCATATAGCTGACTATAAGGGTGTCAAAATCATATGCAATGTCCCATCCTTTTTTTTTCTTAATTTTGAGAGCTTCTATCTTGAGGTTGTGCAGACAGCAAGGTCTTGTTGTCAGTGATTAAAAATAAACTTCTAATGGAATCTTCTCTTTTTGCCTCCACAGTGATTTAGATTAGTTCATTGGACACTTGCAAAAATAATTTCTAAATTCATATGTTTTTCTGAATTTGTATTTACAGGTATCAAAGGAATAAAAATCCCCTAAATATAGCAGTTCAAGCTCCATCTCTTCATACGTTTCTTCAAAATATAAAGCTCAAAAGATAGTATTTGGGAAGATCTAGTTGGCTCCACAGTGATTTAGATCATTGGACACTTGCAAAAAAAAAGTCTAAATTCATATGTTCTTCTGAATTTGTATTTACAGGTATCAAAGGAATAAAAATCCCCTAAATATAGCAGTTCAAGCTCCATCTCTTCATACGTTTCTTCAAAATATAAAGCTCAAAAGATAGTATTTG
>NW_008676577.1:27687-28376 GCF_000695815.1 Acanthisitta chloris | reverse complement strand
CCTAAAAAGCTTGCTTGAACAGAGCTACTATCTTGTCTTTGTTCTTGTTTATTAACTCTTGCAGCTAACCAGCCAAGCTTGTCATGCTTCCATCAGTCAGTGAAAATTCAAGACAGAATTATTATAAGATATATGGGATTTGTGTCCCAATGATACTGTTTGGAAAAGTTATACCTGGCTAGATCTAGTTGTCCAGTTCATGCATCAAAAAAACATTGGGGGCTTTGACTGTTGAAGTAAACTGTGTTTTTCACAGTTAAGTGACTGAAAAATCCATATTTATTTTGTAGATATAATTCTGTTTAGAAAGGTAACTATACACAGCTTTTTACTCAGCAAATCTAAAATATGCTTGTGCTCAAATTCAGGTCTGAGGTCTATTGGGAAAATATATTTTATGAATCTCTATAAGCTCTGCAGAAATAATGCTGGAGGAGAGGAATCCAACCCTTTTTCTAGTTCTTTTATCAACTGAAATTTCTCAGTTGTAGCATTTATTGTAGTTGACAGCACATGAGATTCGCAGAACAGAGCTGACTTTAAGAGTTCCGTTTGAAACTGCTGGGCTGACAGTGCTTTTTCAAGTTGTAGGCTGAAGGAATTTCTCTGGCAATGGTACACAGAATGGTAAATGCAATGGTAAGTGCACCATTCCTGAGAGGTGAGAGGGTGGGACTAATGTCCCTCAA
>NW_008676577.1:27409-27642 GCF_000695815.1 Acanthisitta chloris | reverse complement strand
CCTCACCCAGACTCACCTTCCTGACTCCTAATCTTCCCGTAAATGGATGTGTGCTGCCCTAGGTGAAGGGAGTGAGGAGGGGTGGGGGCAGTGTGTGCATGCAGGCACATGTATGTCTCATAGTGCAATTCATACTGTTTACTCCATCTCCTCAGTCACAGTCTGTCGTGGTTTAACCCCAGCAGCAGCCAAGAACCACACAGCCACTCACTCACTGCCGCACCAACGGGACG
>NW_008676577.1:0-27275 GCF_000695815.1 Acanthisitta chloris | reverse complement strand
CATCTCCAGGAGAGCAGGGCCCATCACACGTAACGGTTCCTTGGGAAGACAAACACATCACTCCAGATGTCCCCCCTTCCTCCTTCTTCCTCCCACCTTATACACTGAGCATGATGTCCTATGGTATGGAATATCCCTTTGGTCAGTTTGGGTCACCTGTCCCAGCTGTGTCTCCTCCCAGTCTCCCATGCATCCCCAACTCCCTTGCCAGTGTGGCAGTATGGAAAGCAGCAAAGGCCTTGACTCTGTGTGAGCTCTGCTCAGCAATAACCATCTCATCTCTGCATTATCAACTCTGTGTTCTGCACAAACCCCAAAAAACATAGCCCCATACTACCCTTTGTGAAGAAAGTTAACTTCAGCTCAAACCAGCACACATTTTCATCAAGCTCATTTAACGTGCTGTCCACAGGAGTCAATAGAGAGGTTTCACCAGCTTTTCAAGCTGTTTAGTAAAAGTCTTCCTTTTTTCTTCCCCCCCCCTTCTAAACTGGGTGTTTGCCAGATCTTACGACATGGAGTTAGTATGTGGGAAAGCAGCAGTTCTTGGTGATTATTCAGAAGCTTTGGTGCTGAAGTGCTGATTTAGCACACTAAGGAGTGGCTGAGTAAAGAAAAGGAAATCAGGTAAGGGATGAAACAGGTACTAATCACTTCTTGGCAACATCTAAAGAGCTTCCATCGCATCCATATTTCATTCATGAAGGTGGTCACTTTTCAGCTTTTATACAGCTCTACCCTGTCTATCCAGCCCTGTAAGGGTTTCCCCTGATGTATTTGTTGCTTTCCCAATGTCCAGAAGGCATCTCAAGAAGTTCATAAAAACCATAGCTACTAATATATCCTTTCTTCCCCCATTTTATTTAATTCTCTCTTCCTTAAGTACCTTCACAGCATTAGAGATCATTGGTTTTGAATTACATGATTTGTATGGCTTTGCTTCTCTTTGTTTGTCTGTCCTCACCTCTGCTCATGATTCCCTACCCTCTTTTCTTTGGTAGTGATGATGGGACACATTTTTTTTCTTTCTCTCAGAGTTTCCACAGTGCTTTCTATTGCATCACTCCAGCTTTCAAATTGTCTGGAAGAGCCACTTCTGTCATGAGGCCTACTAAAATGGTGAATAATGTGGGCAAAGACAAAAGAACAGTGAGAACAATTTATGAAATCCCTTTTATTTCTGATATTGAGAAGACATGAATTAATCTTAAAAGCTATTAATCCTTTTGACTGTGGTAGGTCTAAGTTATTCTTCACTAAACATCGATGTCCTTGTGTTAATTGTTTGTAGAAAATTGGAAGGCATTGCCAGGAATACAGAGAAAAAAATATAATAGTGCAACTGAAATTGCCTTAAATAACACCTCTTAAATAACTGTATTCTGATTTGTCCAGGTGCATCTCTTTAAGAAATAATAGTATCATCACTCCTGGCAAAGAGTGCTTCCTTCCTTGCATACAGCTGTAAAGACAGGGTTTGTACTTAGATGGAAAAATGATGAAATTGATTCCTCAGTTGGTAGAGTCTCTATTTTTGGAATCCCCAAAAAGCATTAGACTTGTTACCAGCTAAAAGACAAGGAAGCAACAAACTTTTCAGTAAGGTTTATGTCCTTTAAAATGGGAAACTGTGTCCCATGCAGTAGCTGGAACTTACATTGCATAATGTGAGCAAAATTAGAATTTTCTATGTGCCCTTTGTGCTGGCCAAGGATGTAACAGGCAGCACACAGGGGTGATAGGTCACTCTGTTCCTCTGAATACAGTTCAGTGGTGTGGGATTAAACATTTACCTTGAAGAGTATGTGAGAGTTAAGACATAAGAAGAGGATATAAGAAGAGGGTTGGGAGGTGAGGGTGAGGAGGCTGAAGCACATGGTTCTTTGGTCATTGCAATTTGGCAGATCAGCCAGTAAAAGGTTATTAAAGACACCCTAGATTTGAAGCCTTGTGTAGCCTTTAGTTCCTCTTCATCCACCAGACCTCTAAGCCAGACATGTCTCTGCAGAATAGTTAGTCTTCATGGACCTCATCATCAGTGAAATACTTTTAGAATAACTTGTAAAATAATTTTATAGATAGACTTGAAAGCTCTTCAGAATATTTTCTAAAGTGAAAATGTATTTGAAATTCATTTACTTAATGTCAGACTTCTACTATGAGATATCAACAGTCCTTATATGTTGTAGGCCCAGTTTACATTGTTCTTAACACTGGGCAGAGTCAGCAGCCTTGTAATTGCAGCATGAGCTGACTATCCAGAGCAGCTGTACTTTCTGTGTGAGGATTACAGATTACACTGATTACAGGTACATCAGCCCTACTTGCTGGAAGGTACAGCCTGGTTTACAGAAAACAGCACTGGTCACTGTTATATTTAGCAGAATAATGTAAGGGTTAACACACAAGGTCGTGCTGTTTTAATAGAAAAAATGTGTTACATTCCTGTTGTATTCCCCACGGCTAGGTTTGCCTGGGAAAAGGTAGACAACAATGGTACATTGTTACAAGAAACTCAAAGTGTTTTAAGATGGAAGCTGATAAGTTTATGGATGGGGATCCCAAAACAAGATAACAATGACTCTGAAGTTAGAATTAGAGCTTGAGATAACTGTTCTCTTGTATCAAATTTATTGGTGGGGCTGTACCCAAATGCATGTTATAGAGGAGATTCTGTGTGTTTGCAATACTTTAGCTTCCCATTACAGGATTTCTGTTGCTTAGCTCTGGGAGTCAGAGAGGAGGGGATGGGATGGGCTTAGTGCTCAGCTGGAGGTACTGCTGTTGCTTCTGGTGTTAGAAGCTCTTGGAACATCTTAGCATCTTTTGGTCAATTTACTTCCAATTCTTACTGCTGTAAGGATGTTGGGAAACAACCATTCCTCCTTTCTTCTCGTGGTACCCCAGAGGTACAGCTTTTGTCTTTTTTGTGTTTCAGATCTACAGGCAATCAGGAATGGTGTGCACACTGAGCTGTTCATGGAGGAGTTGTATGGTTCTTTTAAGGCTAAATATCTGTTGCAGTAGTTCTTGGATTGCCTGGGACATGATTCAGTGACTTAAGTAGTCTTCTTCAGTAAACTGTTAATATGTTCTAGACTGTGCGAAGACCTGAACCCAGAGAATAAGAAGCAGTGTTTATAAACTTGAAGGCTGCTGTTTGTACTTTTGGCCTTCTTGGGGTTCTTCTCTCTTGGCCAAAATAAAGATATTTCAAGAAATCCCTCCTGAACATTTTGTGGATGTTGAATATGTCACAAGAGCTGGTTTTGCTCTGAGTATGAAGTACATTTTTGATTTCTCCTGTTTGCATGTGGATATGGGAAATGGCACAGCTCTTTCCCCAGGAGACAGGCATTCCCTTTCTTTTGCTTCCCAGCTCAACAGCATGACTTGATCTTAAAAAAAGATAAGTACTAGTATGCTGGCCACATCATGTTAGAATTAACTAAAAACTCCAGTGTAATATAAATCTTTATTATGATCACTGAAGGTTTTATGAGATATACAGGATGGTGGAGGAAACCCTTTCAGAAAATCTCATATATACTAACCAAAGTACAGCACAGTGCTCACTCCAGCGTGTTCTGATGCATAGATGTTTTTTTGCTTTAAACAGCATTTCTTGCTCTGAGGAAAAAAAAAGTATGGGAACATGACAGATTTTTATTGAGCAAATCCTTTTCTTTGTCTATAAGGATTTTATCTGCACACATAAGGGGCAAAAGTAATTTTGCCTTGGTTTTTATTACTGCTAGACAGGGTAACTGTGTTAAGTAATAAGCTGAATTCTGTTCTTTTTTTATACATGGTCAACAGAATTTACTGCATTGCTAGCAAGGATATTTATGTAACTTAATGAGAACACTGAAAAAGGAGCAAAGGTTTGCTTTGCTTCAGACAGGCTTCCTGTGAGATTACCAATATTCATGGCTTTGATCTCTCCTTGAGGTTCAACATTAAAAGAAACAAAATCACATAAACAAGACTTTAAAGTTGATGTCAACTCGTTAATTGATTATTAATTTTTTGAGATTACTTTGCTACCACAAAGAAAAAACAGTCAAAACAGTAAACCTTTATTCATGGAAGCACTGCTCTTCTGCTAATAACTTTTTAAAAATAAATATCAAGAGAAAACAGATTGTCTAAGGAAACACTATATATGTAGTATATAGGAACCTTGGTATTCATGGTCTGTAGTCTGGCTGATGTCCAGGAGAGTCTCTTCAGCATTTTGACTGAGGAAAGCTGAAGTTTGGTTTGTCAGAGAGGTGTTACCTTCTTGGTATTTTTTTATCTTACCCAGAGCAGGAGACTTCCTAGAGAGTTAAACAACCAGAGCAGTTAAAACCTAGAGCAGATTTCACCCAACCTATTATGAGCATTCAGAAGTTAACATCTAGTCTAGTCTTCCTAGTCTCCTCTTATAGTTTATGGACAAATTTAAGTAGCCCAAAAGGTGATCTATGTCACTGTAAGATAGGCCAGATAAATTGTTCTTTGGGGAAGCCCATGTACCTTCTGTTGGCTTGAAAAGAGCCCAGGTAAACTAACTTAGCTTTGGACAGCCAAGTCCTAGATGCCTAAAGCTTAACTAGGATGAATACTGAGCTGTACTCCCAAGCAGGGGAATTTTATTCAGATGCTTAAATTTACTCATGGTACTCTTCATGTAAATTTGGATTTACACTAAGGAGATTTCCAGAAAACTGCAGTATGATATGCAGTAATATGCAATATATTGATAACTGCAATGCATCATTCTCAGAACGTCCTTTCTAATTACATGGGAGTCTCAGATGTGCTGCACATATTTAGTACACTTTTTAGAACAGTTTTTCCAAAGCAGAGGCTGGATTTGGCATTCATTTGAAGGAAAGTGTTCAGATGACATGGAATCAGATTGGTTCTCTGTATCTTGAAAAGATCAAATAGAATCCATTAAAACATTATTGATTCAAACTTTGTGCTGAAGTACTGTCTGCAAGAGCTCCATCATTAGCCCTCTGGAAGGGCTGATTAGACTCTGACATGAGTTATGAGCTTATAGGAGCTACCAAATGGTATTAGTGTGCATAGTGAAAGGCACAGGGCATTAGCAGGGGTAGGACTAGATGATCTCCAGAGCTTCCTTCCAGCCTCAGCTATTCCATGATTCTGGCACTTTACATTCCCTCTGCTCTGTGCTGTGATTTCTCCATTCCTCTGTCCACCCTATTATTGCATTTTCTCTATAAAAAAAAAAAAACCCTATTCCTCTGTCCACCCTATTATTGCATTGTCTCTATTAAAAAAAAATAACCAAACAGACTGAAACTAGATTTTTAAATATTTTAAGGAAACACTTTACTTTTAGGTCAGAGACAAATTTGGCAAGTGCCCATGGTACATTTGAAAGAAAAGTAAGGAAAAATCAGCTTCAAAATTGAATCCTGTATGGATTGACTAACAGCCCTGCCAGTAATGGACCACTCTGTGCTTTCCCCAGCAGGAGGGAACAGAAACATCAGTATCAGTGAACACATGGCAAATTGAGTGGAAACAAACCCTTAGGATGGAATTGTGTAGTGAAGTTATCTACCCACACAGTGTTTAAAAAAAAATGATCTACTGGGGTATTATATGTATTTAATTGACACTTTGAAAGGACCAAAATCAGACATTCCACTGGCTGTGCACAGAATGCACTTTTCCTTGCAATTTATGTATTGTTTTGTGTGGTTATTAAAGTGATAATCTCTTGTAAGGGACAATAAAGACAATTGCATGAAAAATAAGCTACCATATGTGACACTCAAGGATTATTTTTGCTATTTTCTTTATGTCTCTAAATACACAATTCACTTTCATAAGCTCCACCATATGACATTGTCCTTATTATCACTCAAAGTATTTCAGTAATTTAGATTCAAGTTGTAAAACCCTCAGGATGTGGAATCAAAGCTAAGTTTAAATAGAAGTATCAATATTTTGAAAAATTCTGCAGTCTTTTTGTTTTTCCCAGTAAGGGAATGTTTTCACTGTTGAGTTATAAGTGAAAATAATGAATTCCACATAATTCAAGATCTAGGATTTGAAGACAAGAAAATGTTTAGTATTCTAATACCAAACTCCTGAAGCAAGTGCTCACAGTCTGGTTCATCTATATGCAATAGTTTTGGTTGCTGAAATCAAAATACAAAATAATAATTTTTATTAATGGTTGTCCTTTTGATTTTTTTCTGCTTTGCCATATCGTGTTTTTAGATGAGTTAAATTGATGATTGAAGGACAAGTATCAGCTCTTAACATTACATGCATATGATGACACACTGACAGAATTCAAACTCTTTGACTGCATTATGCTTGCTTTTATTTTCAAATACTGTTAATGGAACTTCAGGGCTGTCACAGAGATAATCAATCAGATGACAGATGATTTGCCTTACAGCTATGCAAATGAATGCAATGGATGTGTGTCATAAATGTTTTGTTTCTCTGAGGTTGCCACAATAAAAATATCCTTTTTGACAGAAAGCTTAATTATTTTGTCAGAAGGACAAATGGATCATTGGCAAAACTTGAACATTTGCCCTAGCATGCTGTATCCCTTCAAATCACAAAGATTAGGTCTGTATGACTGACTGGTTTATATTGTTTTGGCAATATGCTGATTGCCAGACATCTGACAATCTGCCATGAGCAATTCTGCATAAACTGCCGTGAGTCAGTGAAGGAAACCTTTTCATTCAGTTTAGAAAGCACAAACTGTTTTGTTTTCTTTTCTTAGGTCATGTATTTTAGCTTCTCAGTGTGAAAGTATAATTGTCATCTCTGATCTTCCAATTCAGGTTGGGAATGTAATGGAAAGAATATATAGACTTAGTCTAACTCATCATCTTTCTGTTTGCTCTGCATCCCCTGCGTTTCGGACCAACAGGCTCCAAGTATTGGCTTTTTGCAGCTAGTGGATAGCTTGGGATGCATGCAAAGAAACTGTTCAATATCAAAATGTTAATTAAATGGAGAAGTCTAGTTGCAGATCACCTGAGCTATTTTGCAGATGCATTTTAGTCTTACCATAGATGTCTGTATAAAGTTTATACAGCAATGCAGGGTTCTTCAGTGTTGAGGCTGCTTCGGTACTCACCAAATCTTTGTTTAAAAAAAGCATTCCCAGTGCCTGTACAAGGCAAGAACTGCTATTTACAGAGGCATTAATGAGCCTTCCCAAGCACTTTTCTCCCTTGCATACCATTTCTCTGCCTGGGTTACAAGTGCAAAAAAAAGTCCCAGTGGCACAGCTGGCAGAGAATCAAACGCAGAGTCATCCTCCTGATCTCCAGTTCAAGATGCATATCGACTAATTTAAATCTATTTATTGAGGTCTCATGCTTCTACTTCTTCATTTTTACACTTCTCAGTGATTTTGCTTCCCAAGGAGGTGATATCCAAACCCACAAGCTTTTCAGAAACAGTTGCAAACAGTTCTGCTTTATTTGACCTACAAACACAAGCCATTAGGCATACAGTAGGTTGGGGGTTTTTTTTCCATTGTTTTACTTTGTTTTTTCTGCTTTTTATTTTGAAGAGCAAAACACCTGTATTACTTAAACAAGTGATGTATCAAAAGCAGATCACACACTGTAAGTATTTAGAGGACGTAGCAGGTCAGCTGCATGTGAAATACATGTGCTAGTTCTTTATTCTGATTTATTTAATTACATTATGTGAAGTTTTTTGGAGGAGAGGTGTCGTGCAGGAACCAGCTTTTGTTTTTATAAGGTCAATTTAAGGCTCACCATACAGTAACTGGAATAAAACCTGACAGTTGTTTGAGGAGTTTCCTTCCATGCTTGAACAGTACAAAACAACCCTTCCAAACTTCTAAAATGCCCAAATGCTTTGCATGGGAGACATAACTTATGCTTCTAACAAACAGTTCAGCTCAATTCTCCCATCAGTAGCAGCATATTGCTGTAGGTATTTGCTTGGTGTTCTGCAAGGAGAGGTTTCCAGCACAGAGGTGCCCTCATCACCCAAAACACCATTTTTTGTCACAGGTGGCAGCAATCTGGGCAGCAGTGAGTGAAGCCTGAACACAAGACTGACATAAATTTTTCATCCTACCAGCAGTCTTTTCAAGTTAGGTCTGAGGTACATTAACAGTTGGAGAAAAATGCTACTGCTGCTCCCTTCAGTCAGGCAGTTGCAGCTATAAATGTAATATGCACAGAAGGGCCCCAGAAACTATTATTAAATTTCCTTTAAGTCTTAGTTTGGGCATAGTAGGACTGAAAAGAAAGTCATTTAACCATATGCCTCGAGCACAGTACAGCTCCAGTCTGAGGAACAGAGCTTTGCAATTGGCCTCTGAAAACAACGTTGTCCTCCTGACCACAACCCATTGTACAGTGCATTACTCTCAGATGATTTTTCATCTGAGAAGCAGAATGGACCACTAGAAATTCTCATCATATTTTCTTGGGTTCTTTTCTCTGTCTCATCTTCATCCCAGTTGCATCCAGAGAATTCATTGCCATAGAAAAATAAAAGTGTTGCTATCCTGCTCTCTGAAAAGAACTCAGCATTGCTGTTCTGAACTAGACCAAAGTCATTTGAGTAACTAGTCAAAGCTGGACTAATTTTTAATTGAAAAGAGAAAACAATTCCTGCTTTCTTGGTGACAGGATTATTCCTCCCTCAAAATGCTGAAAAAGATGTCAAGGAAAATACATCTTCAGGAAGCTGTAAAGACGTTTGACTTTGCTAACAGCAGAGTCACAAGAAAAAAAGATATAAAAATACCCTGAGCAGCCTGTGTGGTAATTATAAACACACACAGAGGAGGCTTCTCATTGCTATCAGTCCTCCTCTTGCCAACTGACCCATCTGGTCACCAGGAAGGTTCTCTCATGTGATTTCTGTTTGAAGTGTTGAGGTGTTCTCTGACTATTGACAATGGTCTCTTTGTATGCTGAGCAGAGCAGAGTATACTCACAGTCAGTCAGCTGATGTGGGCAACCAAGAGAAATGATGTTAAAGTTTTTTTCTGGGTTGAAAGTTGGAGGAAAGGTTATTGTTATAATTTTATAAATGAATTACTTTTCCCTGTTCAATATTAAAAAAAAAAAGGAAAGAAAAGAATTGATCATAAAATCGGTGACATTTAAAGTTAAATAAATATTTTATTCTAACCCCCACAAAATATCCTGAAGTACATCTTAATTCAAGAAAATAAAGATAATTCTTCCAGCAGTACAATGTGCTTTTCCTCTTTTCAGAAAGAGAAACTTCATTTGCTTTCTCTAGTGAACCTAATCTAATTTTTCTCTAGTAGGGCACAGGGGCTATGAATTCAAATGGACCAAAGAGAGGCCAAACAGTGTTATGGAATCTCTCACCTCTCATAGAGGTGAAGAAATGAGTTGACTCTGCCAAAAAGAAAGTGGTATAAGGACTCTCACTGACCTGTACAAGTGTATTTTTACAGAGTCCAAAAGATCTTTAGTAATGAAATCTGGGCAGTGCCATAATCCTGCATCCCCCATCACCAAGGAGAGAGCTCAATCAGCAGGGTGAGGGGAGGGAATCATGCCAAGTCCTCCCACTAGTCCTGTGTCTATCCTAAGACTGTCTCACAAACAGCCAAAGTTAGCTGGGAACAAATGCTGCTCTTGCCCACAGCATGTCTCACATCCCCACCCGCTGAAAGGAATCCTGCCCTTGGCACCAGATTGCCAGGAGCATGGGATCCCTGCCCTCTGCTCCTTCCTCAGCTGACTGCTGCCAGCCAGAGCAGAAGTCAGTCTATGGAATTCAGATTTTGGAAACTAAGCAGCAGTAATTCAGCATTTTGCTTCCACTCTCCAGCAAATAGGTCTTTCTAAAGCTTGCTCTTTAATTTTAAATTTTGCCTTGGTGTCTGGTCAGCAGAAGATTTTGTCTGTTCAAGATATCAGGAAGTCTTTTTGACCTCAATTAGGAGCTCAGCTAGTAAGTGTTTGAGCCATTACTTTACCATCACAGGGGACATATATATATTTATTAGAAACATGTGCTTTGCTAAACTGGTCTTGGAGCAGTTTCTGCATGCCTCTGTCCCCCCTTGGATCATTATTGCCATTCTTTCTGTGCTGGCATTCCAGAGCTGCTGATTCACAGCCTACATCTGGTTCTGTAGTGTTCTTGCCAACTCAAAGCCTGATGGATTATTTGGACACTAAACTTGCTCAAGTCATTCTCCTTCTGTCACTGACTTGTTTAACATCCCGTGTGTTATAAATACATTTCTGCAAGGCCTTTCCTCACTATATTTGATTAGCCTCTTTGATTTATCATAAATTGGTTTTTTTTCCTTCTTTCTTCCTTGGGCTCAGTGTAGCCATTGAGGATAAGAAGAGAGTTGCTGATTCTTGTATGGAGGCCTGTTAACTTCAGAGAGATGTGGGGTAGGTGAGGGCACCTGCTTAGGCAGAGTGACTAAACCAAGGACCAGGAACCAGCTCGGAGAGTTGTCACTGGTGAGAGCAAAAACTGAGCTTTCCAGATGTGTTACTTTGGAGAGTCACTTGGGATTTTTGAAATTTAACATGAAGATATTTGTAGACTGACATATGTCCCAACTGTTTGGTATTGAAGTGTATCTGTGTTAATTAATTTATAATTGCTCATGAGCTTGAATTCTTCAGTCATGTATTACAACTTGGGCATCAAAGATAATATGTGAGATCAACTAGCAGCTGATTTCTGCCTAATTTGTAGGCTATAAAGAGGCTGGGAACAGTAGGGCAATGTCTGTGCTTTGCTACATGGATGCTAGGAACTATGCCCTTCTTCAAATTCCTGCATTAATCCATATGAAAAATGACTTGCCACCCTGTGGAGTTCACTCCATCAAAAGTGGCCAAGGTCCCATCCTGTTGAAATACAGGAAAAATTGCAAGTCATTTCAGTGCATCTAGGTTAATTCCAATAAAATATGCCCCTGCCTTAACCAAGGCTGTTTATTCCTCTCCAGCAATTTCAGAGGGAGTTCCTCATTGAAAAAGATGCTTAGGGCAGTTAGAGTGAAGTTTCCTCCACTGAAATCTTTACTGTGGGTAGCAGCTGTGCAGCCCTTGTTGTTGATGCACTTCACAACTCTTATTTCCAGCCTCACTAGGCAGAAGTAATTTCCAAGGATGGGTTGTGAATTTAGTGTCTATAGCCTTTCAGTCTTTTTCTGCTGAAGGTTATGCTGCCAGTGTGGCTTTGCTGTTGGTGGTAGGGGTAATGTGCACTGGAATAGGATGGGCAACCTCCTAAGCCATTTCACTAAGAAACTGTTTGTCCAGAGCTTTCAGTGAGTGCTGGCTGCTGTTCAAAAGCCAAAACCAGCTGTCTTTCCAGAAATCTGCCTATAAACTGACACAGAAACCCACCATGACTGACTTACAACAGCAGTCATGTTATATGTTGGCTATGGATGGGCTAGACACTGGCTGTAGTGGTTGTTGTCCATAGCACAAATAAGCAAAACAATCCAGACTAGACAGGGTCCTGGGTTCCTGTAATTTGGATGTTCTCAGCTGCCCTAAGTTCACAGCAAGATTTGCAACACCAGGGCTTTTCTCTCCAACCCATCATTCTTGGAGTCTGACAGTTACGTGGAAATTTTTACTTTCAGGAGTCTTCTTGCTAAGAAGCATGTCTCAAATCTTTGAAAAAATCTGCTGAGTGTACACCCCCCTGGCTCACAGCCAAAGGACACAATCTGTGCTTGTTTTGTTTACAGCCAGTCCTGATTTTATTGATTACTTGAGTTCAGCCTAAGGAAGCAGAAGGATATGGTCAGATCTATTCTTCAAACGTTAAGATGTCAGTTCCAAGTTAATTAAACCAGGAGGCAAATTTAAAGATCTTTGGCCTGGTTCCTATAAACTTTGCATCTCTGTGCTGCTCTGTCTCCTCTCTGCTCTTCTCTCCCCTAAGCATGTGCCCTCAGGAGCCTGAAACCACTCACACCACAGCAGCACTGAGGTGACTGTGAGAGGACACACCTGCCTGCTGGGAACCAGGCACCAAAGCTCCATTTCTAGCAGGGTCCTGGCCAGCTCAGGCAGAGTTAGCTCAGAAACCTGCATTGCTCAGCTGACAGTAGCTGAGTTGCCATGCACAGCATTCCTTACCTGCAGGAGGGAGGGAGAGCTGAGCTCAGGTTTCTTCCCTCTATTCGTTGTCCCAGAGCAGTATGTGGCAGGAAACATTATGATTTCCATTGCTGGCATCATCCTGGAGGTTTTCAGTGTAAATTATTTAAAGCAATTGTGACATTATGGCCAAAAATAATGTCTCTATCAGCAGATGGAGCTGAGCTGAGGCCACAACGATCCCATTTGCCATATCCTGTTTGGTGCTGGCTGTGGCTAGTGACACAGCTGTGCCCTCCAGTATGTTACAGAGCTCAGTGTTGCCACCCCATGCCATAGCTCCTCTCTTTGAATTGTCCTGACATCCCTTGTGCCTACACAGGGCATGGTGATCCATAAAGTCCTGCTGCACATCCTTGATGATAACCAATCCCTTTCTTCCTAGAGAGTGACAGCTGTTATCAGACCGTTCTGCTGCATCGCTGACCAGTGCAAAGTCAATCTTCTGGCAGAAAGTCAGAGGTTTGTTCTGGGTATTTTTTCCCCATAATCTCTGTATTTTCCTGACTAGAATTCCCTTTCCTGTACTTTCGCTGAAGCCCTCTTGTCCTGGTTTAACCCCAGCAGCAGCCAAGAACCAACAGCCTCTCACTCACTGCCCCACCAATGGGATGGGGGAGAGAATCAGAAGGGTAAAAGCTACAAAAACTCATGGGTTGAGATAAAGACAGTTTAATAGAGAAAGCAAAAGCTGCACACACAAGCATAGCAAAACAAGGAATTAATTCACTGCTTCCCACAGACAGGAGGTGTTCAGCATCTCCAGGAGAGCAGGGCCCATCACGCGTAACGGTTCCTTGGGAAGACAAACACCATCACTCCAGATGTCCCCCCTTCCTCCTTCTTCCTCCCACCTTATACACTGAGCATGATGTGCTATGGTATGGAATATCCCTTGGGTCAGTTTGGGTCACCTGTCCCAGCTGTATCTCCTCCCAATCTCCCATGCATCCCCAACTCCCTTGCCAGTGTGGCAGTATGGAAAGCAGCAAAGGCCTTGGCTCTGTGTGAGCTCTGCTCAGCAATAACAAAAACATCTCTGCATTATCAACCCTGTGTTCAGCACAAAACCCAAACATAGCCCCATACTAGCCTCTGTGAAGAAAGTTAACTCTACTCCAGCTCAAACCAGCACACCTCTCAAGCCTGAGAGCTGGCCAAAGAGCCACATTCACAGTGAGCTGAGAGATATTTGTACCGGGAAATGGAGTGCAAAGGACAGGGAACAGCAAAATTAATCCAAAAGGACTAGCAAAGAGAGGCATAAAAGACAGACTAAGTCAGAGACATAAATCCAAAAGGACTAGCAAAGAGAGGCAGAAAAGACAGACTAAGTCAGAAACATGAGACTTCTGGGTGCCAAACATGTCTTCACTAGAAATCTTCTAATAGTTATGGTATTGGTATTTTGAAGATATTTGAGGAAATGAGTACATAAATGGAGGTAGATACTAAATCACTGTAGGAATATATAGTAAGGACCATATGAGAAAGGCCACTAAGTCCAGTGGCATGGATATAATTTGCTCCCAGGCACTATGCCAACCCAAGGCCTAATCTCTGCCAAATTATTTTGGGCCTGATCTCTGTGGTTGCTGCTGAATCTGTCTTTTTCCATCCTACTGTTACAGGGTGTTTAGCCCCAGTAGACATATGAAATTGAACAAGCAATTTATGTCAGGGAATGAGCTGAATGTTCCTGACAAGATGGAAAGTTACCAGTTGGGTTATCTTCTGCATCTCACCCAAATCAAATATTTTCATCACGATGTCTATTAGACCAAGCATAAGTGAAAGGTAAATTTTCTCAGTATCCACAGAACACTGTAGCAATTGAGAAAGAGGCCATATATTGTGTCATTTTTCTCTGTCAAAACAGTCTGTATCTAATAAGGCACAAAGCCTTGACAGGTTTCCACACGTCAGTGAGTGCAATTTTAATGGCATTTTTATACCAGTAATCTCATCATTGAAGGTTGTTTGTTCAGCTGATCTCGATGTATTATAAAAAGATGGATTATGGGATGTCTCCCCAAAACTTTCTTGTTAAAGTAGAAGTCTTGTTAGAAAAGGCAGTGTCTGAAGACATTCAACACTTCCAAACAAATTGTTCTTGCTGTGGAGTGAGTTCTTTTGGGTGGTCTACACTGGGATCATCATTGGTAGCTGTGTCAGCAAAATTTCTCCTATTCTCATTACAATTTCAGCATTGGAGTATCATATGCAAAGTGGGGCTTAATTCCAATTAGATTGCTTTGTTTTCTGGTATGTCAGTGTTAGGTAGAGTTTTTGTGCATGATATTTTCCTTACTGCTTAGCCTTGTTGCTTGCCTCTTTCTGTGGATCTTTGCTGAGACCACAACTTCTCTATGGAGTATTCCATAGAGTTTTCATGTCACTCAGGTTTACCAGGAATGAAAGAACACATTATGTCCCAGAGAAATCATGTTTGTCATCATTTGATTCACTCTGTGGGAAGGACTTTGTGAAACCATCAGTAGGAGGTAATTACACAGCTGGATTCAGTGTATGATCTGACCCATCTCTTTGGTGTCTTTACTTGTATAAAACAAATTTGGTTTCCTATACCTGCCTGATGCAAAGGGGTGGGATTACCTTAGTACTCTGAGGTGGGAAATGAAAATGTAGATTCCCATTGAAAGGGAACTATCACAACTGTGTTGGCTCTGTTAAAAATGTAATCTTGAATGCAGAGCATTAAATCAGATTTATGTTATTTTTTTCAGGACCGAGACCGTATCGCTTACCAAACCTCACGTGTCTGCTTAGAGATCCAAATTCATTGCAGTCGTGGTGGTTTAATGATAATGATGATCCATGTCTGTCAGGACCTGACTTGAGACAAACTGTGCAATTTTATGCTACCAAACAGATAAAAGATGTTCTTTGATGAGCCCTGGCCTGTGCTGCAAGCAGACAAATGCCCTCAAGGCAAGTCTCTACCCTACTGCAATGCTTTTGAGCCTTCTGAAGTCTCTAAACCAGATACCTTAACTGGACCAACGTTGGCTATATCAAGAGAAACAATAAGGTAAAGATGAAGGACAACAGACAACCAGGAGCACTGGTCAAATCTAGAGAAACAGCAGGAACAAAAGTCAGTGATTGGTGAGCAGCTTGGGAGGACAGACCTATGAACCACACACCAGGAGACAAACAAGGACAGTTTGATATAAAAGATATAATAACTCCTGAAAGTGGGTTTGGCTGATGGCATCTGATTGCCCTCCCCAGCCACAGTCAGGCATTGCTCCAGAGCACCAAGTCTGACAAAGTGCTTATCCCAGCTACTTGCCAAAGGCTGTGCTCCAGCAGGAAGACAGCCGGCGCCAAGGAAACTGCAAAGGAGCCTGTTCATTTCATTCTCAGGGTTTGTTCAGTGTTTACCCACAGCTGTCTTCTCTTCCTGGGCAATCTCCTCCTGTCCCCCTTCCCAACCCACACACAGTGAACACAACCCTTCTGCAGAAAGGACCCTGCACTCTGCCAGCCGTGCCCCGAGCCACTGGTCATCGTGGCCATCAAGGTGATGCTGGTGCACACCCACACAGACAGGCAGAAGCATTTGCTGGTGCCAGATCCAACAAATAAGGAGTCTGGTTATAGAAATGAAGAATGGAATATATCATTTCTTGGTGGGCACACTTTAATACCCTTCCTGAGCCTTAGCTTATGGCTTTACTTCCCAAGGTACAAATGATAGTGATTATCTCTAAAGCACAAGTAAAATACTAAATCAAATGAAACTAAGAAAATTTTTCTTCTGAAATTCTTAATTTTGATCATATTGCTAACAAAATACTAAAATACACCAGTGATTCCAGCTTTGTGTTGCAATCTCCTATGCTAAAGCAACAGCTTTTCCCGTAGTAATGACCCAAAGTTTTGATCTTTAAATCAGGCATTTTTTGAAACTGAAAGCTATGCCTGGTCTACTGATGACATCAGTAGACCACAAACTACTTAATCTAAAAAGCAAAACAAACTTGAACTCACAGTAGATGCCAGACTTTGGATTTATCTCTGTCATATTATCTTTATTCAGATTTTTGATGTGGCTGGTTTCCTTTATCTGTGGATAAGCATATTTTGAGAGATAGATTTATCACACTGAGACATGCAGTTATAAACAGAATGAAAACTATCAAGCCTTATGAAATACATGGCTCTAAAACTTATATTACCCTTCAAATGATGCCATATTTATTCTCAGAAAATAGTGTTGAATGTGGGAGTGCATTTGTTTAGAGGATTTGATCCCATTTTATCCATAGCTTCAGTTATATAATCACACACATTAAACAAATGATCTCCTTTTTCAACTTGAATTCTTTGATGATAAAAACTGCTTTATTCCATAAACTGAATAAAACAGAAGACCAGTTTTGAAAGCATGATTTCTAACACACTCTCAAGAAACTGGACCATGGTAGCTTGTGTTTCAAAGCTGGGATTTGACTGCATGGTTGTTGGTGTCTGTAGAAAGTGGCAACCTAAGGAACCAGTCTGCTCTATTGCCATAAAAAAGCCATGATCCTGGTCCATTTGTGTATATGGCATCATCTCAGGCTCTTATTGAGACTAATCACTTTCTTTGGAACCAAGTTTTGGTCTGACACCTGAACCCTGTGTTCAGGTCCTGCACAGCATTCATTTTACCTAAGAATAGCTGTTCACTTCCATTACACTAGTCAGGACCAGACTGTTAAGATTTTAGATAATATATTCAGTGTAAGTGGCTGAAAAATCTTACCAAAATTATTTACAACCACTGTTTTCAAAGGTCTACTCAGACAGAGAAGTGGTAGCATTCACCTCTGAAGTTCAGTGGGGGAGTACAGGGAATTGGTTTCAGGGACAGTGGGCAGAGTGGTTTGATCCAGTGATGGAGAAATTCTCTTTTCTCCTGTCTCCAAGAAGCTTTTGACTTCTCTGCACCCACTGCTGCCTGAACCTGAACCTCCCCCATGCCTCTGAGTTAATCCTTCCCTTTCTGGTGGTACTACAGCCATTCCCTGCCCAACTTAGAGTTATCTACCACTTACCTACTGAGACATAGTGAATGTGTTATTTCCTAACACAGTGTATTTATGTTGTAAAGGGTTGAAGGGAGAATAAAAAGGACCTTGGTAACACAGTGTATTTATGTTGTAAAGGGCTGAAGGGAGAACAAAAAGGACCTTGTTTTTTTTCAATGTGCTTTATGGTCACCCACTGAAGAGACTTTCTCAACTTCCCCTTCAATGAAAGCAAACCCTGCAACCAGGTCAGTGTTTCTTTTGCATGTTGCACTGTCAGATGCATAACAGAGATACTCTACATCCAAGCAAAGCATATTTGTTGTTAAAATAGCTCATAAGTTATTTTACCATTGGTATTGTACACTTCCTTTTTTTATAGTATCTGAACTTTTATGGAAATGTCTAGTTTCTGAGTGGACTCAACTTCACCAAATTAATAACTTGATGGATTTCTCTAAGAGCAATATATGCCCACTAAGCTTAAAATGCTAAATATGGTCTTCCTAATTTGACAGTTAAAACATATCTTGTTTTCTGAATGCTTTTTCAGTTGTCCTTCTCTTTAGCAGGCAAAGGAATTAGCTTTGGAAGTGATTCATTCAAAGATACAGACTCAGCTGAACAAGAAGCTGAATTATGCCCCATTCTTACTGAACATTTATGTTGCTGATTAAGTTTACCTACAAGGACATGAGCTTCTAGTCTGTAAGTTCATTAGTGGACATGTCAATTTACTTATCCTAAAATTCTGGTTTTCATGCTTGGTACTGAGACCAATTCTTCAATTGTGATTTGAACACAACATAGTAAGAGATGAGGCCAAATTAAAAGCAGTGATGGAGCAATTTCAGGACCAAGAACATATGCAATTACAGGGGACTGGAAGACTATGACAGCTAAATGGGTAAGGTAGGTTAGGAAAGCTTTATCTCTCTGAAGTGAGCAGCAAATATTACTAAGAATTATAAGAAGCTCTTAACTTGTGAATACAGGAACAAAGAATAGCCCAAATTTAAACATTTATTTATTACTCCTATTATATTTATATGTGTAGCTCTGAAATGTTTGTCATACCTTTTTTTTTCAACTACCCCAATCTATTGTACAATGCAGTTCCTTTGCTAGAGAGTCATAGTGAGTCTTGCCACATCAGTTTATTTTTCAGATACAGAAACACAATCCTGCCTGCACCAGTAGAGCCCAATGTGTCTTTGGCCATGGAGGTGCAGCAGAATCCAGGAGAGCTGTGGCAGGAAGCACCAGCCCTTGTGCCATGCTGACTGTGAGCTGCTCCAGGGCAGGGAGAACCTCCTCAGCACCACCCTGCACACCTCTGAGAGCTGATATTCCCACGGTGGTGCCAGCAGTCAGTGCATATCCCCTGCACTCAGCAGGAGGGGGGTATGGATGGTGATCCCTTTTTTTGCCCCCCCTTTCCCTGCTGCTGAGTCTGGGCTGGCAGAGGTGAATGCCTGTGTGACTTTCCTCAGCCTCTTGGTCTCTGAGTTCATTTTGCTTTTCCTTTCCTGCTCCTGACTTGCTTTTTGATACTTGTTTCATTCCCCTTTTCTTTACCTTTTTTTTTTTTGTTTTTAAGATTGTTTTAATTTACAACTGTGCCTGTGCTAGACTGAGTTGATCTGCAGCTCTAAATAAGCAGAGAACATGGTCCTTCATCCAGTCCTTCTGTGACAGGAAGTCAGACAAGTCACATTCAGGTGTTGTACACTGAATTTTTTTCCCTGAGAAGCTGCAGGGAATTTTTTATTTGCACTAGTACAAACCCTAGGAGAGAATGGATTTAGTAGAGCCTGCTGCAACAGGACAAGGGGGAATGGTTTTAAGCTGAAAGAATGTAGATTCAGACTAGATATAAGGAAGAAATTTTTTACATTGAGCATGGTAAAACACTGGAACAGGTAGTCCAGAGAGGAAGAAGATGCCCCAACCCCTGGAAACAATCAAGGTCAGGTTGGACAACCTGATGTAGTGGAAGATGTCCCTGCTCACTTGCAGTGGGGTTTGAAACTAGATGATCTTTAAGGTCTCTTCCAATCCAAAGCACTTTATGATTCTACACAATACTATGTGATTCCATGTTCAAAACACCATCCAACCTGGCCTTGAATGCTTCCAGGGAAGGATCATCCACAACTTCTCTGGACAGCCTGTTCCTGTGACTCTAGAATTTCTTCCTGGTGTCTAATCTAATCCTACTCTCTTCCACTTTGGATCCATTTCCCTCTGCTACAACTGCCCTAGATGTGTTTAAATGACAAAAAATAGAAGGGTTAAATTTTCAACCATGAACAATTCAGTCTCTTATATATTGTGAGAATGCATTTGAGGGTACAAATGTTTGCAAATTTGTTTACACGTGTAGATTAGATGCTTTTGAGGGTACAAATGTTTGCAAATTTGATTACACATGTAGATTAGATGCCTAGACATATAAAGGCCCAATTTTCTTTTCTAGATAATCACACATAAACTAGATCTAGAATTTGAAAATTTGGACATAATTTGACATAATTACTTACTTGTGCATATCAAAACCAATCAGGTATTCTGCATTGAAGAATGTTCCCAAAATCTTACAGCCACATTGTATTCAATGAACATTTATGTGGGAAAATAATCAAAGGTAGAAATAGTGACCAGAAGGGTTACAGAGCTTCTAATATATGAGTTTTAGAATAGGTAGTATAAATGTCTAAAGCAACTTGAAGATGCATCAGAAACTCATGGAGAACACACCATGAATTCAGTAGAAGTCACATAGCAATAGATGCTGCTGCTTTGATTATTTATTTTTATATATACCAAATCTTCCTCTTCTTTGTCATGTTACCTTGTCTCCTTCAGGTATATGATAGAAAGGATTTTCACAGAGGTGAAGGATGTCTCTTATTCTGTTCTCTCTAAGATTTATTTTCTGTCAGATTGTTTTGATACAGTCATAACAGACTAAATTAGCTTTTATAGAGAGGCCACTATTCTATTCCATATTATTTGACCATTTTGATTCCCAACTCAGGGCAGTAGCAAACAGACAGAAATCAGCACCATGCATTATGCCTGGGCTCTCTACTCCAGTGTTCCCAGAGTTTCCAGAACTTCTACTCTTTACTCACTACAGTATTTGGTACTGGAATGCTAAAGGTATTCAGCTGCACTACACAGGTGTGTCAAAAGGCTTTTGCTAAATATGGATCAAAAGGTGAATTACCTCTGCATCGTGTACCTGAAGATTAGAGTAATCCCTTTCAGCATGAAACTGAAATCCACTAAGCCCACAGAGTCCTGGGCACTGCTGTGGAGAGCACAACTTCCCTGCCCATCACAGGAACCAGAAGATGGAAAACTTGTCTTCCTTCCCTTTCTGCTGGAATTCCCATGTGGAGGGTGGCTGTTCCCAGGGAGGGAAGTAAGCAATCTAAAATGGGGGGAATGGAAGGCAACTGCTACAGCAGAGTCAAGCACAGATGAAAAGATGAACAATTGGAAATCTATCAGTTTTGGCAATCTCTTCAGATTGCTCTGCAGATGCCTGCTACATTCCTTAGCAGCTTTGACAGAATAATAAAAATAATTCTCCAGAAAATGGTTGGAAATTAGCTAAAAAATAATGGGTATCCATGAAACTAGGCAATACAGGGTAGCAATGACAGGTACCTCTGAGGCTGAGAAAATGAATCAGGATGGAAATATCACCCTCTATGTCATTTTGCCATTAGATGTACTGAAGAAGTGTTGTTAAAGTCAAGGCCTGGTATTTACAGCTGGGCATTGAATTGACCTCAAATTCTTTCATTTTGTTATTCTGCCAGTAGTTAAAAGTACACATTGTGCTGCCAGAAGTGGCTACCCAGGCCTCACTTCAGGCACTATTTTTGTTGGTCTGTCTTGCCTTGAACAGTGTAAAATAACTTGTGGCTAGAAGCTCTTACCCCATTTAGTTTAGGTCATTAGTCCATTTGCTATAGAGCTGGGAAAGGAAGGGATTGATAACAGAGACATCAGAATTCACATGAGTAAAGCACAGGAAGTTTCACCAAAAAGAATTCCACACCAACAAGGTTGTTTTGGTTTGGTTTTATTTTTTTAAATGGCTAGTACTTGTGGTTATTTAAGGTAAAGATAAAATTTCTGATTTCACATAAGGAATTACATATCCAATGTATGTGGTTTGTCATCTGACATTGCCAAAAACTCTATGGATTAAAGTAACTTGACTTGACACGGTGACTCAACTCTCTAAAATAGGTAAGTCCCACTAGTTACAGTGAGTAATTAGTGATGTAATTATCTAAACTGTGTTTCCTGTTTTGCTAAAATACATCTCAAATCTTGCAGATTTCTTGCTTTTGGTTGCTATTTTTGTTTCTTCTATTTATAAGAGGGGAGTTTATTTCCTGGCACTAATAGACTTGTATCTTTGTTTACTAGTTAGCTTGGAGCTATTTGTAAATATTTCTATACCACTAACACATCCTACTTCCAAAGATATCACTAAATACTGGAATACCAAGTCAGCCATTATAAATCTGCTAATCACTACAGTGGTGTTCACAAAGGCTTTCTTTAGCCCAGACAGGTTAATCTCCCTGTGCTGCCTCAACTGTCATGTAGAGGAGGAAATCTCTGTAGTGCAATTTGGAGCAGAAACCCAAAATTCAAGTGCTCTGAACAATTCTGGAGAGTAGATATGGCTACAGGGGGTGTCAGAGACAGCTTCCCCAGGCTGCAGGTATCCCCATGGGGTCTTTTTCCTATTAAAAAAAATAAATTCTAACAAATCAGAACAAATAGCAGTTGTGCAAAGGACAAAACTGAACAAAAAGAGAAAGCTGCTGATCTCATGCTTCCCCACAGAGAAAATGAGGAAAGGGTGGAGAATCACCCAGCCATTTTCTGATTATCCTGTGAGATAGGATGGGAACAATGAGGTGGTTGGGGTGAGCCTGAACAGAGCACTTTCATTTTGGCACTTCAACAAATGTTGGCAGCATTTTCTTTTTTAATGTCAACATTGTGTGCACAGCTTCAAGGTAAGAGTTCCAAGTCACTCAAGCTAATTGATACATCAGGGATGCAGAACTGGAACACTGTGTCCTTGATGCTACTTCAAATTATTGCAAAACTATATGTTGCTTTTGCAGGGGGGACTAGAAAAATCTGAACGCACTACAGAAGAGTTGGCCAGAAATAGGGAGATTCATTGCAGCCATTTCCTTCAATGTGCATCTCAGATTGACTGAAAAACTGTGAGATTATGTCTTCTCTAGATTAAATGCTGTCCTGCCTCTCAAGCTGGATCTACTTTCATTTTAGCCAGAAGTGTCTTTGTGCTGGCTGCAGGTATGTTTTCCTACAGAAGGGAGTGCTCTTTGCTCCAAACTTCCAGCTGACTGCTGAAATGTAGCCTCAAGGCTTCAAAAATGAAGGGTCTGAATTTAATGCAAGACCTTGTTAGCACAGACTCCTCTGCTCGGTGGAGCAAAGGAACATTACTTACCAGTAGCTGTTGCTCATGGCATATATCATATCACCTGTACATAAACTCAGGCTGTGGCTCTATATCCATCTGTAATGCAGGTATTAGATCCTCAGGCCACACTCTCTTCCACCTGACTTTGCACTTCAGGCACTTGTCCTCAGACCCTGTCCTTCTCATGGCCAAGCAGGCAGAGCAATGCCTGAGCCATCCACTCCCACCACCAGCACCCTCAGGGAGATGGGGAGGGGAGCAGGGTGCTTAGTGGATCTTCAGACAGGCACTGCAGAAGAGACTCCAATGAGTAAATACAATGTCAAGAGAAAAGTCTCAGGACAGCCAGCCTGGCCTCCAGAACAGCACAGGGACACCCACAGTGTGTCACATCTGTCAGCCTGGTGTAGCTTATCTTAGGACAAGATGTGCTGTTCAATTGAGCAAACGAAGCCCTGTGGCTTGAAGAATGGTGGTTGCTAAGAAATAACACTTTTTTTACCCTGTAAGATATTGTCTGTCAAAATGATCTGGTGTAAAAACAGATGTTGCTTGTGTTCCAGTGGCAAGTGCCCTGACTGAGAGGGAAATTCTCCTCTGAGATTCCAGGTTCAACAAGAATCTAGAGAGGCTCATCAGAGCTCCCAAAAAGCTGACTCTGCCCCCCAAAGTGATAGCTCTGCACAAAATTTATTGGTTTGGTTTATGTAATCCAACAAGGGCAGTATGTACCCTGCTCCAATCAGGTAGGGAACACTTGTAAGACATGTCCTAACTGTATTTTTATAATCACACTCTTCCTGTGCACAATGGCCACTGGGTGTAACTGTAAATACGGATTACTTTCATCTTTAAGTTCAAAATGATGAACTTTGCTCATAAGTCTCTATTGCTTATGATGGTTTATGTAATCCAACAAGGGCAGTATGTACCCTGCTCCAATCAGGTAGGGAACACTTGTAAGACATGTCCTAACTGTATTTTTATAATCACACTCTTCCTGTGCACAATGGCCACTGGGTGTAACTGTAAATACGGATTACTTTCATCTTTAAGTTCAAAATGATGAACTTTGCTCATAAGTCTCTATTGCTTATGAGGTGATTGTGTGCTGAGACACAGTGGGATGACAGCTGCCAAGGCCAGCCAACACCAAGGGTTTGGTGTTCCTGCCAGGGTGGCTGCAATTAAAGTATTTTCCATCTCACTGCTAGGCTACTTTTATAGTATAACTCACTCTTGTAAATCAAAACCAACTTCATCATGTTGAACCTACATAGTGAAATCAGTAAGATCTTTCGTGCCTGAAACCTGGAGCACTTTCTAAGTTTTAACACCAGTTTCCAGGTTTTAACATCAGTTGTTCTTCTCATGTGAACAATACCTCTGCATTCACTTCACTGGCAGAGAAAATACAGGTGAGGTGAGGAACTAATCCAGCACTGCAAAAGGATATCTTGTGACACCAGGGACGTGGCCTTGTTCCTTTGACAAATAGCTGCTCCTGTCCCTCTGTTTCAGGACAACTCTGCTCCCACTGACCTCGGACCAGGACCACCTTTCTCCTCCAGAGTTATGCAAAATGGATTTTTAAATGTAGGGAATCCTTAATAACTTTCTGAAATGAGACAAAATTAGGATCGATATCACTGTGCTGGCCTCAAACCATATTTAACTTTAACCAGGTTTGTTACGAGAGGATTTGTAGCCAACATCAACTTTAGAAACACAACAGGAATCCATAAAAAAATCTTAGCTCTGATTTCTGAGAAAATATATGCTAAATAAGCTAGTTTTGGTAGTGTTGTTTTCAAAGTAATTAATTCTTAACCTTAATCTTTACTTGCTGTAAGACATAATTCATTTTTCATACGTATACATTAATTTTCAAAGAAATTGGTCATATATGGCAAGTAAAATCCATGTATGATGTCAATGTAGGCAACACCCTGGTATAATTTCCTTCTGCTTTTGTAGTATAGCTTACACATAATTTCTTCGTGGCATAAAATAATTTCCTGCTACATTAGCTTTATAATGATTACTTACAGAAAATGAAACTATAGTTTCAACTGCTAAAGATCAGCAGAGGGGTGTGTGTGATAATTGTAATTGGATAATATTAACTTGTGCACAAAGTGCCCTGGATTCATTAACAGTTACTCAGGAATTGTTCAAGCCTTAACAAATAGCAGCATGTGACTGAATTAGTGAGTTTTGAAACATAATCAGCAGCTGGACTGGAAACTATCCAGAATGAAATCCTGCTCTGTTACACATGTCACTATGCTGGGAATCAGTGCTGCTGCTGCTTTCACAGAAGTAAGAAATTAAATCAACTGAGTATGGAACAATGGCCTACTCTGAGTTCTGTCAGTATCATAGAATCATAGAATCAACTTGGTTGGAAGAGACCTCAAAGATCACTAAGTCCAACCCTACCATGGTTACTAGACCATGGCACTAAGTGCCACATCCAGTCTCAGCTTGAAAACCTCCAGGGATGGTGAATCCACCACCTCCCTGGGCAGCACATTCCAATGCCTGAGCACTCCAGATCCTGGAGACAGGAAAGATCACAGAATGATTGAGGCTGGGGGGACCTCTGGAGGGCATCTGGTCCAACCCCTAGAGAAGGTTGCCCAAACCATGTAGATCTCCAAGGAGAGATTCCAGCACCTCTCTGGGCACCCTGTGCCAGTGCTCAGTCACCTCACAGCAAAAAAGTGTTTCCTTGATGTTCAGAGGGAACCTCCTGTGCATCAGTTTGTGCCTCTGGTCTTGTCACTGGGCACCAGGGCCTGCTGCACTGTGCATGCCACTGGACTGCCCTTGAATCTTCTTTAACCTAATCCATGGTTCCTTTTGGAGAACATCCAATCCTGATTAAACATTACTAGGAACCACAGTCCACCAGACTTGTGGCAACTCTAATGATCACACCTGGTAAATAATGTGTTCTTCTCCTAGCTTGAAGGGCCTTCAATTTCCCTTGCTCTCCCTGCTTGTTGTGCTCTCCCTGTAGGGACCTGGAGAATGTGCTCAGGTCACCACAGTGCACTGAATGAAACAGGCTGAGCTCTGCAGCTCCCTCACCATCAGGTGTGTTTCAGTCTTTTGGGTACTCTCACAGCTCTTCTCTGAATCCTTCAGAGTGCAGCACTTGTTTGCTCTGGCAGCAGCTGAACCAGTGCCAAATACTGTGTGTCACAGAGCTCATAGGTTAGCTGTGAAAGAAGCACACCAAAGCTTTTACTCACATGAAAAAAACTCTTAGAAGCAGAGCCAAGAAAGGTGCAAGTTTAGGAAGACTTCAGGCTAAATCTGAACAGGGATGGTTTCTGTGGGACTGGCTGATGATGCCAAATCAGCCAAGATACACACAGCCTTGGAGGAGCTGTAAATAGACTTCTAATGGTGCATGCTCCTGCTTTCTGTGGTCATCATTTGTTCTGTTTTTCAAGCCTACAATTGTAGGCAACTATTGCTTTATCTTAAAGCTTCATAAAGCTGATCATGAGTAATTCAACACACACTCTTCATGCTATTCCTGAGGGGAACAAATGGATTATTCGTGGGCACATTGGAAAACTTTTGGACACTTTGTGTGCTGATTTTGGCTGGGATAGAGTTAATTTTCTTCACAGTAGCCATAGAGGAAGGACTGTGTTTTGGATCTGAGCTGAAAATGGTGTTGATAACAAGGGATGTTTTTGTTATTGCTGGGCAGTGCTTATACAGCTTCAAGGCCTTTTCTGCTTCTCTACTGTCCTGCCAGTGAGGAGGCTGAGGGGACACAGCCAGGAGAGCTGACCCCACCTGACCCAAAGAATATTGCAGACCATGTGATGTCATGATCAGTGTATAAAGCTGGGGGAAGAAGGAGAAGTGGGGGATGTTTGACGTGATGGCATTTGTCTTCCCAGATCATGGTTACTGTGATGGAGCCCTGCTGTCCTGGAGATGGCTGAATCCCTGCTGGCCTATAGGAAGTGGTGAATGAATTCCTTTTTTTGCTCAGCTTTTGCTTTACCTGTTAAACTGTGTTTATTTCGATTAATGAGTTTTCCTGCTTTTAGCTCTCTCATTCTCTCCCCCATCCCACCAGATGTGAGTGAATGGCTGCATGGGGCTGAGCTGCCTGACAGCATTAAACCACAACACTCAGTGCAGTGTGTGCTGGGGGCTGTTTAGGAACCTGAAGGAAGATTGCCTGCTGGCCTGGCAAGCAAATTGGGCAGAGGAGCAAGCTGCTGAAGCAGGATTAGTTTGTATTTCTCTGGGAAGCAGTAAGAAAATAGGAACATTATCCAAGTTTCTGCTGTATTATTTGTACCTATTGTTACTGCTGCCCCTCCACTGTGTCTGATGCTGCAGGTGACTGTTGTCAAGAGCAAATGCCTCAGGAATGGTGATGGTTTGCTGAGCAGGTACCCACAGGGAGAAAATACTCATGGGAATAGTGGCTGAGCATCAAGTTAATTACAGGTTACTGCTGGAGGAGGATGCCAAAATCTCAATACAGTCTTCTGGCCTCGATCAGGCATCCAGGCCTGGATCAGGAACAGT